>NW_027394276.1:25494877-25629515 GCF_049309525.1 Garra rufa | reverse complement strand
CATGCACAGACTGCAAAGTTAAAGTGGGACAGAGATTCAGCTTGCATTGCCTGAACCAACTTTGTTCTGCGCTGAAACGCTGTTTTCTGACATTTCAGGGTCTAACTTCAAAAATCATGCAAAACACTTCTAACACCTTCAGATATGTTTCTCTGTGTTGCAAAATAGCTTTTATTCATGCACAGAGTGTAAATTTAAAGTGGGACCAAGATTCAGCTTGCATTGCCTGAACCAACTTTGTTCTGCGCTGAAAAGCTGTTTTCTGACATTTCAGAGTCTAACTTCAAAAATCATGCAAAACACTTCTAACACCTTCAGATATGTTTCTCTGTGTTGCAAAATAGCTTTTATTCATGCACAGAGTGTAAATTTAAAGTGGGACCAAGATTCAGCTTGCATTGCCTGAACCAACTTTGTTCTGCACTGAAAAGCTGTTTTCTGACATTTCAGGGTCTAACTTCAAAAATCATGCAAAACACTTCTAACACCTTCAGATATGTTTCTCTGTGTTGCAAAATAGGTTTTATTCATGCACAGACTGCAAAGTTAAAGTGGGACCAAGATTCAGCTTGCACTGCCTGAACCAACTTTGTTCTGCGCTGAAACGCTGTTTTCTGACATTTCAGGGTCTAACTTCAAAAATCATGCAAAACACTTCTAACACCTTCAGATATGTTTCTCTGTGTTGCAAAATAGCTTTTATCCATGCACAGAGTGTAAATTTAAAGTGGGACCAAGATTCAGCTTGCATTGCCTGAACCAACTTTGTTCTGCGCTGAAAAGCTGTTTTCTGACATTTCAGGGTCTAACTTCAAAAATCATGCAAAACACTTCTAACACCTTCAGATATGTTTCTCTGTGTTGCAAAATAGGTTTTATTCATGCACAGACTGCAAAGTTAAAGTGGGACAGAGATTCAGCTTGCATTGCCTGAACCAAGTTTGTTCTGCGCTGAAACGCTGTTTTCTGACATTTCAGGGTCTAACTTCAAAAATCATGCAAAACACTTCTAACACCTTCAGATATGTTTCTCTGTGTTGCAAAATAGCTTTTATTCATGCACAGAGTGTAAATTTAAAGTGGGACCAAGATTCAGCTTGCATTGCCTGAACCAACTTTGTTCTGCGCTGAAAAGCTGTTTTCTGACATTTCAGGGTCTAACTTCAAAAATCATGCAAAACACTTCTAACACCTTCAGATATGTTTCTCTGTGTTGAAAAATAGCTTTTATTCATGCACAGACTGCAAAGTTAAAGTGGGACCAAGCTTCAGCTTGCATTGCCTGAACCAACTTTGTTCTGCGCTGAAACGCTGTTTTCTGACATTTCAGGGTCTAACTTCAAAAATCATGCAAAACACTTCTAACACCTTCAGATATGTTTCTCTGTGTTGCAAAATAGCTTTTATTCATGCACAGAGTGTAAATTTAAAGTGGGACCAAGATTCAGCTTGCATTGCCTGAACCAACTTTGTTCTGCGCTGAAAAGCTGTTTTCTGACATTTCAGAGTCTAACTTCAAAAATCATGCAAAACACTTCTAACACCTTCAGATATGTTTCTCTGTGTTGCAAAATAGCTTTTATTCATGCACAGAGTGTAAATTTAAAGTGGGACCAAGATTCAGCTTGCATTGCCTGAACCAACTTTGTTCTGCGCTTAAAAGCTGTTTTCTGACATTTCAGGGTCTAACTTCAAAAATCATGCAAAACACTTCTAACACCTTCAGATATGTTTCTCTGTGTTGAAAAATAGCTTTTATTCATGCACAGACTGCAAAGTTAAAGTGGGACCAAGATTCAGCTTGCATTGCCTGAACCAACTTTGTTCTGCGCTGAAACGCTGTTTTCTGACATTTCAGGGTCTAACTTCAAAAATCATGCAAAACACTTCTAACACCTTCAGATATGTTTCTCTGTGTTGCAAAATAGCTTTTATTCATGCACAGAGTGTAAATTTAAAGTGGGACCAAGATTCAGCTTGCATTGCCTGAACCAACTTTGTTCTGCGCTGAAAAGCTGTTTTCTGACATTTCAGATTCTAACTTCAAAAATCATGCAAAACACTTCTAACACCTTCAGATATGTTTCTCTGTGTTGCAAAATAGCTTTTATTCATGCACAGAGTGTAAATTTAAAGTGGGACCAAGATTCAGCTTGCATTGCCTGAACCAACTTTGTTCTGCGCTGAAAAGCTGTTTTCTGACATTTCAGGGTCTAACTTCAAAAATCATGCAAAACACTTCTAACACCTTCAGATATGTTTCTCTGTGTTGCAAAATAGGTTTTATTCATGCACAGACTGCAAAGTTAAAGTGGGACCAAGATTCAGCTTGCATTGCCTGAACCAACTTTGTTCTGCGCTGAAACGCTGTTTTCTGACATTTCAGGGTCTAACTTCAAAAATCATGCAAAACACTTCTAACACCTTCAGATATGTTTCTCTGTGTTGCAAAATAGCTTTTATTCATGCACAGAGTGTACATTTAAAGTGGGACCAAGATTCAGCTTGCATTGCCTGAACCAACTTTGTTCTGCGCTGAAAAGCTGTTTTCTGACATTTCAGGGTCTAACTTCAAAAATCATGCAAAACACTTCTAACACCTTCAGATATGTTTCTCTGTGTTGCAAAATAGCTTTTATTCATGCACAGAGTGTAAATTTAAAGTGGGACCAAGATTCAGCTTGCATTGCCTGAACCAACTTTGTTCTGCGCTGAAAAGCTGTTTTCTGACATTTCAGGGTCTAACTTCAAAAATCATGCAAAACACTTCTAACACCTTCAGATATGTTTCTCTGTGTTGAAAAATAGCTTTTATTCATGCACAGACTGCAAAGTTAAAGTGGGACCAAGATTCAGCTTGCATTGCCTGAACCAACTTTGTTCTGCGCTGAAACGCTGTTTTCTGACATTTCAGGGTCTAACTTCAAAAATCATGCAAAACACTTCTAACACCTTCAGATATGTTTCTCTGTGTTGCAAAATAGCTTTTATTCATGCACAGAGTGTAAATTTAAAGTGGGACCAAGATTCAGCTTGCATTGCCTGAACCAACTTTGTTCTGCGCTGAAAAGCTGTTTTCTGACATTTCAGAGTCTAATTTCAAAAATCATGCAAAACACTTCTAACACCTTCAGATATGTTTCTCTGTGTTGCAAAATAGCTTTTATTCATGCACAGAGTGTAAATTTAAAGTGGGACCAAGATTCAGCTTGCATTGCCTGAACCAACTTTGTTCTGCGCTGAAAAGCTGTTTTCTGACATTTCAGGGTCTAACTTCAAAAATCATGCAAAACACTTCTAACACCTTCAGATATGTTTCTCTGTGTTGCAAAATAGGTTTTATTCATGCACAGACTGCAAAGTTAAAGTGGGACCAAGATTCAGCTTGTATTGCCTGAACCAACTTTGTTCTGCGCTGAAACGCTGTTTTCTGACATTTCAGGGTCTAACTTCAAAAATCATGCAAAACACTTCTAACACCTTCAGATATGTTTCTCTGTGTTGCAAAATAGGTTTTATTCATGCACAGACTGCAAAGTTAAAGTGGGACAGAGATTCAGCTTGCATTGCCTGAACCAACTTTGTTCTGCGCTGAAACGCTGTTTTCTGACATTTCAGGGTCTAACTTCAAAAATCATGCAAAACACTTCTAACACCTTCAGATATGTTTCTCTGTGTTGCAAAATAGGTTTTATTCATGCACAGACTGCAAAGTTAAAGTGGGACAGAGATTCAGCTTGCATTGCCTGAACCAACTTTGTTCTGCGCTGAAACGCTGTTTTCTGACATTTCAGGGTCTAACTTCAAAAATCATGCAAAACACTTCTAACACCTTCAGATATGTTTCTCTGTGTTGCAAAATAGCTTTTATTCATGCACAGAGTGTAAATTTAAAGTGGGACCAAGATTCAGCTTGCATTGCCTGAACCAACTTTGTTCTGCGCTGAAAAGCTGTTTTCTGACATTTCAGGGTCTAACTTCAAAAATCATGCAAAACACTTCTAACACCTTCAGATATGTTTCTCTGTGTTGAAAAATAGCTTTTATTCATGCACAGACTGCAAAGTTAAAGTGGGACCAAGATTCAGCTTGCATTGCCTGAACCAACTTTGTTCTGCGCTGAAACGCTGTTTTCTGACATTTCAGGGTCTAACTTCAAAAATCATGCAAAACACTTCTAACACCTTCAGATATGTTTCTCTGTGTTGCAAAATAGCTTTTATTCATGCACAGAGTGTAAATTTAAAGTGGGACCAAGATTCAGCTTGCATTGCCTGAACCAACTTTGTTCTGCGCTGAAAAGCTGTTTTCTGACATTTCAGAGTCTAACTTCAAAAATCATGCAAAACACTTCTAACACCTTCAGATATGTTTCTCTGTGTTGCAAAATAGCTTTTATTCATGCACAGAGTGTAAATTTAAAGTGGGACCAAGATTCAGCTTGCATTGCCTGAACCAACTTTGTTCTGCGCTGAAAAGCTGTTTTCTGACATTTCAGGGTCTAACTTCAAAAATCATGCAAAACACTTCTAACACCTTCAGATATGTTTCTCTGTGTTGGAAAATAGCTTTTATTCATGCACAGACTGCAAAGTTAAAGTGGGACCAAGATTCAGCTTGCATTGCCTGAACCAACTTTGTTCTGCGCTGAAACGCTGTTTTCTGACATTTCAGGGTCTAACTTCAAAAATCATGCAAAACACTTCTAACACCTTCAGATATGTTTCTCTGTGTTGCAAAATAGCTTTTATTCATGCACAGAGTGTAAATTTAAAGTGGGACCAAGATTCAGCTTGCATTGCCTGAACCAACTTTGTTCTGCGCTGAAAAGCTGTTTTCTGACATTTCAGAGTCTAACTTCAAAAATCATGCAAAACACTTCTAACACCTTCAGATATGTTTCTCTGTGTTGCAAAATAGCTTTTATTCATGCACAGAGTGTAAATTTAAAGTGGGACCAAGATTCAGCTTGCATTGCCTGAACCAACTTTGTTCTGCGCTGAAAAGCTGTTTTCTGACATTTCAGGGTCTAACTTCAAAAATCATGCAAAACACTTCTAACACCTTCAGATATGTTTCTCTGTGTTGCAAAATAGGTTTTATTCATGCACAGACTGCAAAGTTAAAGTGGGACCAAGATTCAGCTTGCATTGCCTGAACCAACTTTGTTCTGCGCTGAAACGCTGTTTTCTGACATTTCAGGGTCTAACTTCAAAAATCATGCAAAACACTTCTAACACCTTCAGATATGTTTCTCTGTGTTGCAAAATAGCTTTTATTCATGCACAGAGTGTAAATTTAAAGTGGGACCAAGATTCAGCTTGCATTGCCTGAACCAACTTTGTTCTGCGCTGAAAAGCTGTTTTCTGACATTTCAGAGTCTAACTTCAAAAATCATGCAAAACACTTCTAACACCTTCAGATATGTTTCTCTGTGTTGCAAAATAGCTTTTATTCATGCACAGAGTGTAAATTTAAAGTGGGACCAAGATTCAGCTTGCATTGCCTGAACCAACTTTGTTCTGCACTGAAAAGCTGTTTTCTGACATTTCAGGGTCTAACTTCAAAAATCATGCAAAACACTTCTAACACCTTCAGATATGTTTCTCTGTGTTGCAAAATAGGTTTTATTCATGCACAGACTGCAAAGTTAAAGTGGGACCAAGATTCAGCTTGCACTGCCTGAACCAACTTTGTTCTGCGCTGAAACGCTGTTTTCTGACATTTCAGGGTCTAACTTCAAAAATCATGCAAAACACTTCTAACACCTTCAGATATGTTTCTCTGTGTTGCAAAATAGCTTTTATCCATGCACAGAGTGTAAATTTAAAGTGGGACCAAGATTCAGCTTGCATTGCCTGAACCAACTTTGTTCTGCGCTGAAAAGCTGTTTTCTGACATTTCAGGGTCTAACTTCAAAAATCATGCAAAACACTTCTAACACCTTCAGATATGTTTCTCTGTGTTGCAAAATAGGTTTTATTCATGCACAGACTGCAAAGTTAAAGTGGGACAGAGATTCAGCTTGCATTGCCTGAACCAAGTTTGTTCTGCGCTGAAACGCTGTTTTCTGACATTTCAGGGTCTAACTTCAAAAATCATGCAAAACACTTCTAACACCTTCAGATATGTTTCTCTGTGTTGCAAAATAGCTTTTATTCATGCACAGAGTGTAAATTTAAAGTGGGACCAAGATTCAGCTTGCATTGCCTGAACCAACTTTGTTCTGCGCTGAAAAGCTGTTTTCTGACATTTCAGGGTCTAACTTCAAAAATCATGCAAAACACTTCTAACACCTTCAGATATGTTTCTCTGTGTTGAAAAATAGCTTTTATTCATGCACAGACTGCAAAGTTAAAGTGGGACCAAGCTTCAGCTTGCATTGCCTGAACCAACTTTGTTCTGCGCTGAAACGCTGTTTTCTGACATTTCAGGGTCTAACTTCAAAAATCATGCAAAACACTTCTAACACCTTCAGATATGTTTCTCTGTGTTGCAAAATAGCTTTTATTCATGCACAGAGTGTAAATTTAAAGTGGGACCAAGATTCAGCTTGCATTGCCTGAACCAACTTTGTTCTGCGCTGAAAAGCTGTTTTCTGACATTTCAGAGTCTAACTTCAAAAATCATGCAAAACACTTCTAACACCTTCAGATATGTTTCTCTGTGTTGCAAAATAGCTTTTATTCATGCACAGAGTGTAAATTTAAAGTGGGACCAAGATTCAGCTTGCATTGCCTGAACCAACTTTGTTCTGCGCTTAAAAGCTGTTTTCTGACATTTCAGGGTCTAACTTCAAAAATCATGCAAAACACTTCTAACACCTTCAGATATGTTTCTCTGTGTTGAAAAATAGCTTTTATTCATGCACAGACTGCAAAGTTAAAGTGGGACCAAGATTCAGCTTGCATTGCCTGAACCAACTTTGTTCTGCGCTGAAACGCTGTTTTCTGACATTTCAGGGTCTAACTTCAAAAATCATGCAAAACACTTCTAACACCTTCAGATATGTTTCTCTGTGTTGCAAAATAGCTTTTATTCATGCACAGAGTGTAAATTTAAAGTGGGACCAAGATTCAGCTTGCATTGCCTGAACCAACTTTGTTCTGCGCTGAAAAGCTGTTTTCTGACATTTCAGATTCTAACTTCAAAAATCATGCAAAACACTTCTAACACCTTCAGATATGTTTCTCTGTGTTGCAAAATAGCTTTTATTCATGCACAGAGTGTAAATTTAAAGTGGGACCAAGATTCAGCTTGCATTGCCTGAACCAACTTTGTTCTGCGCTGAAAAGCTGTTTTCTGACATTTCAGGGTCTAACTTCAAAAATCATGCAAAACACTTCTAACACCTTCAGATATGTTTCTCTGTGTTGCAAAATAGGTTTTATTCATGCACAGACTGCAAAGTTAAAGTGGGACCAAGATTCAGCTTGCATTGCCTGAACCAACTTTGTTCTGCGCTGAAACGCTGTTTTCTGACATTTCAGGGTCTAACTTCAAAAATCATGCAAAACACTTCTAACACCTTCAGATATGTTTCTCTGTGTTGCAAAATAGCTTTTATTCATGCACAGAGTGTAAATTTAAAGTGGGACCAAGATTCAGCTTGCATTGCCTGAACCAACTTTGTTCTGCGCTGAAAAGCTGTTTTCTGACATTTCAGAGTCTAACTTCAAAAATCATGCAAAACACTTCTAACACCTTCAGATATGTTTCTCTGTGTTGCAAAATAGCTTTTATTCATGCACAGAGTGTACATTTAAAGTGGGACCAAGATTCAGCTTGCATTGCCTGAACCAACTTTGTTCTGCGCTGAAAAGCTGTTTTCTGACATTTCAGGGTCTAACTTCAAAAATCATGCAAAACACTTCTAACACCTTCAGATATGTTTCTCTGTGTTGCAAAATAGCTTTTATTCATGCACAGAGTGTAAATTTAAAGTGGGACCAAGATTCAGCTTGCATTGCCTGAACCAACTTTGTTCTGCGCTGAAAAGCTGTTTTCTGACATTTCAGGGTCTAACTTCAAAAATCATGCAAAACACTTCTAACACCTTCAGATATGTTTCTCTGTGTTGAAAAATAGCTTTTATTCATGCACAGACTGCAAAGTTAAAGTGGGACCAAGATTCAGCTTGCATTGCCTGAACCAACTTTGTTCTGCGCTGAAACGCTGTTTTCTGACATTTCAGGGTCTAACTTCAAAAATCATGCAAAACACTTCTAACACCTTCAGATATGTTTCTCTGTGTTGCAAAATAGCTTTTATTCATGCACAGAGTGTAAATTTAAAGTGGGACCAAGATTCAGCTTGCATTGCCTGAACCAACTTTGTTCTGCGCTGAAAAGCTGTTTTCTGACATTTCAGAGTCTAATTTCAAAAATCATGCAAAACACTTCTAACACCTTCAGATATGTTTCTCTGTGTTGCAAAATAGCTTTTATTCATGCACAGAGTGTAAATTTAAAGTGGGACCAAGATTCAGCTTGCATTGCCTGAACCAACTTTGTTCTGCGCTGAAAAGCTGTTTTCTGACATTTCAGGGTCTAACTTCAAAAATCATGCAAAACACTTCTAACACCTTCAGATATGTTTCTCTGTGTTGCAAAATAGGTTTTATTCATGCACAGACTGCAAAGTTAAAGTGGGACCAAGATTCAGCTTGTATTGCCTGAACCAACTTTGTTCTGCGCTGAAACGCTGTTTTCTGACATTTCAGGGTCTAACTTCAAAAATCATGCAAAACACTTCTAACACCTTCAGATATGTTTCTCTGTGTTGCAAAATAGGTTTTATTCATGCACAGACTGCAAAGTTAAAGTGGGACAGAGATTCAGCTTGCATTGCCTGAACCAACTTTGTTCTGCGCTGAAACGCTGTTTTCTGACATTTCAGGGTCTAACTTCAAAAATCATGCAAAACACTTCTAACACCTTCAGATATGTTTCTCTGTGTTGCAAAATAGGTTTTATTCATGCACAGACTGCAAAGTTAAAGTGGGACAGAGATTCAGCTTGCATTGCCTGAACCAACTTTGTTCTGCGCTGAAACGCTGTTTTCTGACATTTCAGGGTCTAACTTCAAAAATCATGCAAAACACTTCTAACACCTTCAGATATGTTTCTCTGTGTTGCAAAATAGCTTTTATTCATGCACAGAGTGTAAATTTAAAGTGGGACCAAGATTCAGCTTGCATTGCCTGAACCAACTTTGTTCTGCGCTGAAAAGCTGTTTTCTGACATTTCAGGGTCTAACTTCAAAAATCATGCAAAACACTTCTAACACCTTCAGATATGTTTCTCTGTGTTGAAAAATAGCTTTTATTCATGCACAGACTGCAAAGTTAAAGTGGGACCAAGATTCAGCTTGCATTGCCTGAACCAACTTTGTTCTGCGCTGAAACGCTGTTTTCTGACATTTCAGGGTCTAACTTCAAAAATCATGCAAAACACTTCTAACACCTTCAGATATGTTTCTCTGTGTTGCAAAATAGCTTTTATTCATGCACAGAGTGTAAATTTAAAGTGGGACCAAGATTCAGCTTGCATTGCCTGAACCAACTTTGTTCTGCGCTGAAAAGCTGTTTTCTGACATTTCAGAGTCTAACTTCAAAAATCATGCAAAACACTTCTAACACCTTCAGATATGTTTCTCTGTGTTGCAAAATAGCTTTTATTCATGCACAGAGTGTAAATTTAAAGTGGGACCAAGATTCAGCTTGCATTGCCTGAACCAACTTTGTTCTGCGCTGAAAAGCTGTTTTCTGACATTTCAGGGTCTAACTTCAAAAATCATGCAAAACACTTCTAACACCTTCAGATATGTTTCTCTGTGTTGGAAAATAGCTTTTATTCATGCACAGACTGCAAAGTTAAAGTGGGACCAAGATTCAGCTTGCATTGCCTGAACCAACTTTGTTCTGCGCTGAAACGCTGTTTTCTGACATTTCAGGGTCTAACTTCAAAAATCATGCAAAACACTTCTAACACCTTCAGATATGTTTCTCTGTGTTGCAAAATAGCTTTTATTCATGCACAGAGTGTAAATTTAAAGTGGGACCAAGATTCAGCTTGCATTGCCTGAACCAACTTTGTTCTGCGCTGAAAAGCTGTTTTCTGACATTTCAGAGTCTAACTTCAAAAATCATGCAAAACACTTCTAACACCTTCAGATATGTTTCTCTGTGTTGCAAAATAGCTTTTATTCATGCACAGAGTGTAAATTTAAAGTGGGACCAAGATTCAGCTTGCATTGCCTGAACCAACTTTGTTCTGCGCTGAAAAGCTGTTTTCTGACATTTCAGGGTCTAACTTCAAAAATCATGCAAAACACTTCTAACACCTTCAGATATGTTTCTCTGTGTTGCAAAATAGGTTTTATTCATGCACAGACTGCAAAGTTAAAGTGGGACCAAGATTCAGCTTGCATTGCCTGAACCAACTTTGTTCTGCGCTGAAACGCTGTTTTCTGACATTTCAGGGTCTAACTTCAAAAATCATGCAAAACACTTCTAACACCTTCAGATATGTTTCTCTGTGTTGCAAAATAGCTTTTATTCATGCACAGAGTGTAAATTTAAAGTGGGACCAAGATTCAGCTTGCATTGCCTGAACCAACTTTGTTCTGCGCTGAAAAGCTGTTTTCTGACATTTCAGGGTCTAACTTCAAAAATCATGCAAAACACTTCTAACACCTTCAGATATGTTTCTCTGTGTTGCAAAATAGGTTTTATTCATGCACAGACTGCAAAGTTAAAGTGGGACCAAGATTCAGCTTGCATTGCCTGAACCAACTTTGTTCTGCGCTGAAAAGCTGTTTTCTGACATTTCAGAGTGTAATTTCAAAAATCATGCAAAACACTTCTAACACCTTCAGATATGTTTCTCTGTGTTGCAAAATAGCTTTTATTCATGCACAGAGTGTAAATTTAAAGTGGGACCAAGATTCAGCTTGCATTGCCTGAACCAACTTTGTTCTGCGCTGAAAAGCTGTTTTCTGACATTTCAGGGTCTAACTTCAAAAATCATGCAAAACACTTCTAACACCTTCAGATATGTTTCTCTGTGTTGCAAAATAGCTTTTATTCATGCACAGACTGCAAAGTTAAAGTGGGACCAAGATTCAGCTTGTATTGCCTGAACCAACTTTGTTCTGCGCTGAAACGCTGTTTTCTGACATTTCAGGGTCTAACTTCAAAAATCATGCAAAACACTTCTAACACCTTCAGATATGTTTCTCTGTGTTGCAAAATAGGTTTTATTCATGCACAGACTGCAAAGTTAAAGTGGGACAGAGATTCAGCTTGCATTGCCTGAACCAACTTTGTTCTGCGCTGAAACGCTGTTTTCTGACATTTCAGGGTCTAACTTCAAAAATCATGCAAAACACTTCTAACACCTTCAGATATGTTTCTCTGTGTTGCAAAATAGGTTTTATTCATGCACAGACTGCAAAGTTAAAGTGGGACAGAGATTCAGCTTGCATTGCCTGAACCAACTTTGTTCTGCGCTGAAACGCTGTTTTCTGACATTTCAGGGTCTAACTTCAAAAATCATGCAAAACACTTCTAACACCTTCAGATATGTTTCTCTGTGTTGCAAAATAGGTTTTATTCATGCACAGACTGCAAAGTTAAAGTGGGACAGAGATTCAGCTTGCATTGCCTGAACCAACTTTGTTCTGCGCTGAAACGCTGTTTTCTGACATTTCAGGGTCTAACTTCAAAAATCATGCAAAACACTTCTAACACCTTCAGATATGTTTCTCTGTGTTGCAAAATAGGTTTTATTCATGCACAGACTGCAAAGTTAAAGTGGGACAGAGATTCAGCTTGCATTGCCTGAACCAAGTTTGTTCTGCGCTGAAACGCTGTTTTCTGACATTTCAGGGTCTAACTTCAAAAATCATGCAAAACACTTCTAACACCTTCAGATATGTTTCTCTGTGTTGCAAAATAGCTTTTATTCATGCACAGAGTGTAAATTTAAAGTGGGACCAAGATTCAGCTTGCATTGCCTGAACCAACTTTGTTCTGCGCTGAAAAGCTGTTTTCTGACATTTCAGGGTCTAACTTCAAAAATCATGCAAAACACTTCTAACACCTTCAGATATGTTTCTCTGTGTTGCAAAATAGCTTTTATTCATGCACAGAGTGTAAATTTAAAGTGGGACCAAGATTCAGCTTGCATTGCCTGAACCAAGTTTGTTCTGCGCTGAAACGCTGTTTTCTGACATTTCAGGGTCTAACTTCAAAAATCATGCAAAACACTTCTAACACCTTCAGATATGTTTCTCTGTGTTGAAAAATAGCTTTTATTCATGCACAGACTGCAAAGTTAAAGTGGGACCAAGATTCAGCTTGCATTGCCTGAACCAACTTTGTTCTGCGCTGAAACGCTGTTTTCTGACATTTCAGGGTCTAACTTCAAAAATCATGCAAAACACTTCTAACACCTTCAGATATGTTTCTCTGTGTTGCAAAATAGCTTTTATTCATGCACAGAGTGTAAATTTAAAGTGGGACCAAGATTCAGCTTGCATTGCCTGAACCAAGTTTGTTCTGCGCTGAAAAGCTGTTTTCTGACATTTCAGGGTCTAACTTCAAAAATCATGCAAAACACTTCTAACACCTTCAGATATGTTTCTCTGTGTTGAAAAATAGCTTTTATTCATGCACAGACTGCAAAGTTAAAGTGGGACCAAGATTCAGCTTGCATTGCCTGAACCAACTTTGTTCTGCGCTGAAACGCTGTTTTCTGACATTTCAGGGTCTAACTTCAAAAATCATGCAAAACACTTCTAACACCTTCAGATATGTTTCTCTGTGTTGCAAAATAGCTTTTATTCATGCACAGAGTGTAAATTTAAAGTGGGACCAAGATTCAGCTTGCATTGCCTGAACCAACTTTGTTCTGCGCTGAAAAGCTGTTTTCTGACATTTCAGGGTCTAACTTCAAAAATCATGCAAAACACTTCTAACACCTTCAGATATGTTTCTCTGTGTTGAAAAATAGCTTTTATTCATGCACAGACTGCAAAGTTAAAGTGGGACCAAGATTCAGCTTGCATTGCCTGAACCAACTTTGTTCTGCGCTGAAACGCTGTTTTCTGACATTTCAGGGTCTAACTTCAAAAATCATGCAAAACACTTCTAACACCTTCAGATATGTTTCTCTGTGTTGAAAAATAGCTTTTATTCATGCACAGACTGCAAAGTTAAAGTGGGACCAAGATTCAGCTTGCATTGCCTGAACCAACTTTGTTCTGCGCTGAAACGCTGTTTTCTGACATTTCAGGGTCTAACTTCAAAAATCATGCAAAACACTTCTAACACCTTCAGATATGTTTCTCTGTGTTGAAAAATAGCTTTTATTCATGCACAGACTGCAAAGTTAAAGTGGGACCAAGATTCAGCTTGCATTGCCTGAACCAACTTTGTTCTGCGCTGAAACGCTGTTTTCTGACATTTCAGGGTCTAACTTCAAAAATCATGCAAAACACTTCTAACACCTTCAGATATGTTTCTCTGTGTTGCAAAATAGCTTTTATTCATGCACAGAGTGTAAATTTAAAGTGGGACCAAGATTCAGCTTGCATTGCCTGAACCAACTTTGTTCTGCGCTGAAAAGCTGTTTTCTGACATTTCAGGGTCTAACTTCAAAAATCATGCAAAACACTTCTAACACCTTCAGATATGTTTCTCTGTGTTGCAAAATAGGTTTTATTCATGCACAGACTGCAAAGTTAAAGTGGGACCAAGATTCAGCTTGCATTGCCTGAACCAACTTTGTTCTGCGCTGAAAAGCTGTTTTCTGACATTTCAGAGTGTAATTTCAAAAATCATGCAAAACACTTCTAACACCTTCAGATATGTTTCTCTGTATTGCAAAATAGCTTTTATTCATGCACAGAGTGTAAATTTAAAGTGGGACCAAGATTCAGCTTGCATTGCCTGAACCAACTTTGTTCTGCGCTGAAAAGCTGTTTTCTGACATTTCAGGGTCTAACTTCAAAAATCATGCAAAACACTTCTAACACCTTCAGATATGTTTCTCTGTGTTGCAAAATAGGTTTTATTCATGCACAGACTGCAAAGTTAAAGTGGGACCAAGATTCAGCTTGTATTGCCTGAACCAACTTTGTTCTGCGCTGAAACGCTGTTTTCTGACATTTCAGGGTCTAACTTCAAAATTCATGCAAAACACTTCTAACACCTTCAGATATGTTTCTCTGTGTTGCAAAATAGGTTTTATTCATGCACAGACTGCAAAGTTAAAGTGGGACAGAGATTCAGCTTGCATTGCCTGAACCAACTTTGTTCTGCGCTGAAATGCTGTTTTCTGACATTTCAGGGTCTAACTTCAAAAATCATGCAAAACACTTCTAACACCTTCAGATATGTTTCTCTGTGTTGCAAAATAGGTTTTATTCATGCACAGACTGCAAAGTTAAAGTGGGACAGAGATTCAGCTTGCATTGCCTGAACCAACTTTGTTCTGCGCTGAAACGCTGTTTTCTGACATTTCAGGGTCTAACTTCAAAAATCATACAAAACACTTCTAACACCTTCAGATATGTTTCTCTGTGTTGCAAAATAGCTTTTATTCATGCACAGAGTGTAAATTTAAAGTGGGACCAAGATTCAGCTTGCATTGCCTGAACCAACTTTGTTCTGCGCTGAAAAGCTGTTTTCTGACATTTCAGGGTCTAACTTCAAAAATCATGCAAAACACTTCTAACACCTTCAGATATGTTTCTCTGTGTTGAAAAATAGGTTTTATTCATGCACAGACTGCAAAGTTAAAGTGGGACCAAGATTCAGCTTGCATTGCCTGAACCAACTTTGTTCTGCGCTGAAACGCTGTTTTCTGACATTTCAGGGTCTAACTTCAAAAATCATGCAAAACACTTCTAACACCTTCAGATATGTTTCTCTGTGTTGCAAAATAGGTTTTATTCATGCACAGACTGCAAAGTTAAAGTGGGACAGAGATTCAGCTTGCATTGCCTGAACCAACTTTGTTCTGCGCTGAAACGCTGTTTTCTGACATTTCAGGGTCTAACTTCAAAAATCATGCAAAACACTTCTAACACCTTCAGATATGTTTCTCTGTGTTGCAAAATAGGTTTTATTCATGCACAGACTGCAAAGTTAAAGTGGGACAGAGATTCAGCTTGCATTGCCTGAACCAAGTTTGTTCTGCGCTGAAACGCTGTTTTCTGACATTTCAGGGTCTAACTTCAAAAATCATGCAAAACACTTCTAACACCTTCAGATATGTTTCTCTGTGTTGCAAAATAGCTTTTATTCATGCACAGAGTGTAAATTTAAAGTGGGACCAAGATTCAGCTTGCATTGCCTGAACCAACTTTGTTCTGCGCTGAAAAGCTGTTTTCTGACATTTCAGGGTCTAACTTCAAAAATCATGCAAAACACTTCTAACACCTTCAGATATGTTTCTCTGTGTTGAAAAATAGCTTTTATTCATGCACAGACTGCAAAGTTAAAGTGGGACCAAGATTCAGCTTGCATTGCCTGAACCAACTTTGTTCTGCGCTGAAACGCTGTTTTCTGACATTTCAGGGTCTAACTTCAAAAATCATGCAAAACACTTCTAACACCTTCAGATATGTTTCTCTGTGTTGCAAAATAGCTTTTATTCATGCACAGAGTGTAAATTTAAAGTGGGACCAAGATTCAGCTTGCATTGCCTGAACCAAGTTTGTTCTGCGCTGAAAAGCTGTTTTCTGACATTTCAGGGTCTAACTTCAAAAATCATGCAAAACACTTCTAACACCTTCAGATATGTTTCTCTGTGTTGCAAAATAGGTTTTATTCATGCACAGACTGCAAAGTTAAAGTGGGACCAAGATTCAGCTTGTATTGCCTGAACCAACTTTGTTCTGCGCTGAAACGCTGTTTTCTGACATTTCAGGGTCTAACTTCAAAAATCATGCAAAACACTTCTAACACCTTCAGATATGTTTCTCTGTGTTGCAAAATAGGTTTTATTCATGCACAGACTGCAAAGTTAAAGTGGGACAGAGATTCAGCTTGCATTGCCTGAACCAACTTTGTTCTGCGCTGAAAAGCTGTTTTCTGACATTTCAGGGTCTAACTTCAAAAATCATGCAAAACACTTCTAACACCTTCAGATATGTTTCTCTGTGTTGAAAAATAGCTTTTATTCATGCACAGACTGCAAAGTTAAAGTGGGACCAAGATTCAGCTTGCATTGCCTGAACCAACTTTGTTCTGCGCTGAAACGCTGTTTTCTGACATTTCAGGGTCTAACTTCAAAAATCATGCAAAACACTTCTAACACCTTCAGATATGTTTCTCTGTGTTGCAAAATAGCTTTTATTCATGCACAGAGTGTAAATTTAAAGTGGGACCAAGATTCAGCTTGCATTGCCTGAACCAACTTTGTTCTGCGCTGAAAAGCTGTTTTCTGACATTTCAGAGTCTAACTTCAAAAATCATGCAAAACACTTCTAACACCTTCAGATATGTTTCTCTGTGTTGCAAAATAGCTTTTATTCATGCACAGAGTGTAAATTTAAAGTGGGACCAAGATTCAGCTTGCATTGCCTGAACCAACTTTGTTCTGCGCTGAAAAGCTGTTTTCTGACATTTCAGGGTCTAACTTCAAAAATCATGCAAAACACTTCTAACACCTTCAGATATGTTTCTCTGTGTTGCAAAATAGGTTTTATTCATGCACAGACTGCAAAGTTAAAGTGGGACCAAGATTCAGCTTGCATTGCCTGAACCAACTTTGTTCTGCGCTGAAAAGCTGTTTTCTGACATTTCAGAGTCTAATTTCAAAAATCATGCAAAACACTTCTAACACCTTCAGATATGTTTCTCTGTGTTGCAAAATAGCTTTTATTCATGCACAGAGTGTAAATTTAAAGTGGGACCAAGATTCAGCTTGCATTGCCTGAACCAACTTTGTTCTGCGCTGAAACGCTGTTTTCTGACATTTCAGGGTCTAACTTCAAAAATCATGCAAAACACTTCTAACACCTTCAGATATGTTTCTCTGTGTTGCAAAATAGCTTTTATTCATGCACAGAGTGTAAATTTAAAGTGGGACCAAGATTCAGCTTGCATTGCCTGAACCAACTTTGTTCTGCGCTGAAAAGCTGTTTTCTGACATTTCAGAGTCTAACTTCAAAAATCATGCAAAACACTTCTAACACCTTCAGATATGTTTCTCTGTGTTGCAAAATAGTTTTATTCATGCACAGAGTGTAAATTTAAAGTGGGACCAAGATTCAGCTTGCATTGCCTGAACCAACTTTGTTCTGCGCTGAAAAGCTGTTTTCTGACATTTCAGGGTCTAACTTCAAAAATCATGCAAAACACTTCTAACACCTTCAGATATGTTTCTCTGTGTTGCAAAATAGGTTTTATTCATGCACAGACTGCAAAGTTAAAGTGGGACCAAGATTCAGCTTGCATTGCCTGAACCAACTTTGTTCTGCGCTGAAAAGCTGTTTTCTGACATTTCAGAGTCTAATTTCAAAAATCATGCAAAACACTTCTAACACCTTCAGATATGTTTCTCTGTGTTGCAAAATAGCTTTTATTCATGCACAGAGTGTAAATTTAAAGTGGGACCAAGATTCAGCTTGCATTGCCTGAACCAACTTTGTTCTGCGCTGAAACGCTGTTTTCTGACATTTCAGGGTCTAACTTCAAAAATCATGCAAAACACTTCTAACACCTTCAGATATGTTTCTCTGTGTTGCAAAATAGGTTTTATTCATGCACAGACTGCAAAGTTAAAGTGGGACCAAGATTCAGCTTGTATTGCCTGAACCAACTTTGTTCTGCGCTGAAACGCTGTTTTCTGACATTTCAGGGTCTAACTTCAAAAATCATGCAAAACACTTCTAACACCTTCAGATATGTTTCTCTGTGTTGCAAAATAGGTTTTATTCATGCACAGACTGCAAAGTTAAAGTGGGACAGAGATTCAGCTTGCATTGCCTGAACCAACTTTGTTCTGCGCTGAAACGCTGTTTTCTGACATTTCAGGGTCTAACTTCAAAAATCATGCAAAACACTTCTAACACCTTCAGATATGTTTATCTGTGTTGCAAAATAGGTTTTATTCATGCACAGACTGCAAAGTTAAAGTGGGACAGAGATTCAGCTTGCATTGCCTGAACCAAGTTTGTTCTGCGCTGAAACGCTGTTTTCTGACATTTCAGGGTCTAACTTCAAAAATCATGCAAAACACTTCTAACACCTTCAGATATGTTTCTCTGTGTTGCAAAATAGCTTTTATTCATGCACAGAGTGTAAATTTAAAGTGGGACCAAGATTCAGCTTGCATTGCCTGAACTAACTTTGTTCTGCGCTGAAAAGCTGTTTTCTGACATTTCAGGGTCTAACTTCAAAAATCATGCAAAACACTTCTAACACCTTCAGATATGTTTCTCTGTGTTGAAAAATAGCTTTTATTCATGCACAGACTGCAAAGTTAAAGTGGGACCAAGATTCAGCTTGCATTGCCTGAACCAACTTTGTTCTGCGCTGAAACGCTGTTTTCTGACATTTCAGGGTCTAACTTCAAAAATCATGCAAAACACTTCTAACACCTTCAGATATGTTTCTCTGTGTTGCAAAATAGCTTTTATTCATGCACAGAGTGTAAATTTAAAGTGGGACCAAGATTCAGCTTGCATTGCCTGAACCAAGTTTGTTCTGCGCTGAAAAGCTGTTTTCTGACATTTCAGGGTCTAACTTCAAAAATCATGCAAAACACTTCTAACACCTTCAGATATGTTTCTCTGTGTTGCAAAATAGGTTTTATTCATGCACAGACTGCAAAGTTAAAGTGGGACCAAGATTCAGCTTGCATTGCCTGAACCAACTTTGTTCTGCACTGAAAAGCTGTTTTCTGACATTTCAGAGTGTAATTTCAAAAATCATGCAAAACACTTCTAACACCTTCAGATATGTTTCTCTGTGTTGCAAAATAGCTTTTATTCATGCACAGAGTGTAAATTTAAAGTGGGACCAAGATTCAGCTTGCATTGCCTGAACCAACTTTGTTCTGCGCTGAAAAGCTGTTTTCTGACATTTCAGGGTCTAACTTCAAAAATCATGCAAAACACTTCTAACACCTTCAGATATGTTTCTCTGTGTTGCAAAATAGGTTTTATTCATGCACAGACTGCAAAGTTAAAGTGGGACCAAGATTCAGCTTGTATTGCCTGAACCAACTTTGTTCTGCGCTGAAACGCTGTTTTCTGACATTTCAGGGTCTAACTTCAAAAATCATGCAAAACACTTCTAACACCTTCAGATATGTTTCTCTGTGTTGCAAAATAGGTTTTATTCATGCACAGACTGCAAATTTAAAGTGGGACAGAGATTCAGCTTGCATTGCCTGAACCAACTTTGTTCTGCGCTGAAACGCTGTTTTCTGACATTTCAGGGTCTAACTTCAAAAATCATGCAAAACACTTCTAACACCTTCAGATATGTTTCTCTGTGTTGCAAAATAGGTTTTATTCATGCACAGACTGCAAAGTTAAAGTGGGACCAAGATTCAGCTTGCATTGCCTGAACCAACTTTGTTCTGCGCTGAAAAGCTGTTTTCTGACATTTCAGAGTCTAATTTCAAAAATCATGCAAAACACTTCTAACACCTTCAGATATGTTTCTCTGTGTTGCAAAATAGGTTTTATTCATGCACAGAGTGTAAATTTAAAGTGGGACCAAGATTCAGCTTGCATTGCCTGAACCAACTTTGTTCTGCGCTGAAACGCTGTTTTCTGACATTTCAGGGTCTAACTTCAAAAATCATGCAAAACACTTCTAACACCTTCAGATATGTTTCTCTGTGTTGCAAAATAGGTTTTATTCATGCACAGACTGCAAAGTTAAAGTGGGACAGAGATTCAGCTTGCATTGCCTGAACCAACTTTGTTCTGCGCTGAAACGCTGTTTTCTGACATTTCAGGGTCTAACTTCAAAAATCATGCAAAACACTTCTAACACCTTCAGATATGTTTATCTGTGTTGCAAAATAGGTTTTATTCATGCACAGACTGCAAAGTTAAAGTGGGACAGAGATTCAGCTTGCATTGCCTGAACCAAGTTTGTTCTGCGCTGAAACGCTGTTTTCTGACATTTCAGGGTCTAACTTCAAAAATCATGCAAAACACTTCTAACACCTTCAGATATGTTTCTCTGTGTTGCAAAATAGCTTTTATTCATGCACAGAGTGTAAATTTAAAGTGGGACCAAGATTCAGCTTGCATTGCCTGAACCAACTTTGTTCTGCGCTGAAAAGCTGTTTTCTGACATTTCAGGGTCTAACTTCAAAAATCATGCAAAACACTTCTAACACCTTCAGATATGTTTCTCTGTGTTGAAAAATAGCTTTTATTCATGCACAGACTGCAAAGTTAAAGTGGGACCAAGATTCAGCTTGCATTGCCTGAACCAACTTTGTTCTGCGCTGAAACGCTGTTTTCTGACATTTCAGGGTCTAACTTCAAAAATCATGCAAAACACTTCTAACACCTTCAGATATGTTTCTCTGTGTTGCAAAATAGCTTTTATTCATGCACAGAGTGTAAATTTAAAGTGGGACCAAGATTCAGCTTGCATTGCCTGAACCAAGTTTGTTCTGCGCTGAAAAGCTGTTTTCTGACATTTCAGGGTCTAACTTCAAAAATCATGCAAAACACTTCTAACACCTTCAGATATGTTTCTCTGTGTTGCAAAATAGGTTTTATTCATGCACAGACTGCAAAGTTAAAGTGGGACCAAGATTCAGCTTGTATTGCCTGAACCAACTTTGTTCTCCGCTGAAACGCTGTTTTCTGACATTTCAGGGTCTAACTTCAAAAATCATGCAAAACACTTCTAACACCTTCAGATATGTTTCTCTGTGTTGCAAAATAGGTTTTATTCATGCACAGACTGCAAAGTTAAAGTGGGACAGAGATTCAGCTTGCATTGCCTGAACCAACTTTGTTCTGCGCTGAAAAGCTGTTTTCTGACATTTCAGGGTCTAACTTCAAAAATCATGCAAAACACTTCTAACACCTTCAGATATGTTTATCTGTGTTGCAAAATAGGTTTTATTCATGCACAGACTGCAAAGTTAAAGTGGGACAGAGATTCAGCTTGCATTGCCTGAACCAAGTTTGTTCTGCGCTGAAACGCTGTTTTCTGACATTTCAGGGTCTAACTTCAAAAATCATGCAAAACACTTCTAACACCTTCAGATATGTTTCTCTGTGTTGCAAAATAGCTTTTATTCATGCACAGAG
The DNA here is from genome assembly GCF_049309525.1 of Garra rufa. Taxonomy (NCBI): domain Eukaryota; kingdom Metazoa; phylum Chordata; class Actinopteri; order Cypriniformes; family Cyprinidae; genus Garra; species Garra rufa. Next base: position 25,608,209 of record NW_027394276.1, on the reverse strand, counting down.
TGTAAATTTAAAGTGGGACCAAGATTCAGCTTGCATTGCCTGAACCAACTTTGTTCTGCGCTGAAAAGCTGTTTTCTGACATTTCAGGGTCTAACTTCAAAAATCATGCAAAACACTTCTAACACCTTCAGATATGTTTCTCTGTGTTGAAAAATAGCTTTTATTCATGCACAGACTGCAAAGTTAAAGTGGGACCAAGATTCAGCTTGCATTGCCTGAACCAACTTTGTTCTGCGCTGAAACGCTGTTTTCTGACATTTCAGGGTCTAACTTCAAAAATCATGCAAAACACTTCTAACACCTTCAGATATGTTTCTCTGTGTTGCAAAATAGCTTTTATTCATGCACAGAGTGTAAATTTAAAGTGGGACCAAGATTCAGCTTGCATTGCCTGAACCAAGTTTGTTCTGCGCTGAAAAGCTGTTTTCTGACATTTCAGGGTCTAACTTCAAAAATCATGCAAAACACTTCTAACACCTTCAGATATGTTTCTCTGTGTTGCAAAATAGGTTTTATTCATGCACAGACTGCAAAGTTAAAGTGGGACCAAGATTCAGCTTGTATTGCCTGAACCAACTTTGTTCTCCGCTGAAACGCTGTTTTCTGACATTTCAGGGTCTAACTTCAAAAATCATGCAAAACACTTCTAACACCTTCAGATATGTTTCTCTGTGTTGCAAAATAGGTTTTATTCATGCACAGACTGCAAAGTTAAAGTGGGACAGAGATTCAGCTTGCATTGCCTGAACCAACTTTGTTCTGCGCTGAAAAGCTGTTTTCTGACATTTCAGGGTCTAACTTCAAAAATCATGCAAAACACTTCTAACACCTTCAGATATGTTTCTCTGTGTTGAAAAATAGCTTTTATTCATGCACAGACTGCAAAGTTAAAGTGGGACCAAGATTCAGCTTGCATTGCCTGAACCAACTTTGTTCTGCGCTGAAACGCTGTTTTCTGACATTTCAGGGTCTAACTTCAAAAATCATGCAAAACACTTCTAACACCTTCAGATATGTTTTGTCTGTGTTGCAAAATAGCTTTTATTCATGCACAGAGTGTAAATTTAAAGTGGGACCAAGATTCAGCTTGCATTGCCTGAACCAACTTTGTTCTGCGCTGAAAAGCTGTTTTCTGACATTTCAGAGTCTAACTTCAAAAATCATGCAAAACACTTCTAACACCTTCAGATATGTTTCTCTGTGTTGCAAAATAGCTTTTATTCATGCACAGAGTGTAAATTTAAAGTGGGACCAAGATTCAGCTTGCATTGCCTGAACCAACTTTGTTCTGCGCTGAAAAGCTGTTTTCTGACATTTCAGGGTCTAACTTCAAAAATCATGCAAAACACTTCTAACACCTTCAGATATGTTTCTCTGTGTTTCAAAATAGGTTTTATTCATGCACAGACTGCAAAGTTAAAGTGGGACCAAGATTCAGCTTGCATTGCCTGAACCAACTTTGTTCTGCGCTGAAAAGCTGTTTTCTGACATTTCAGAGTCTAATTTCAAAAATCATGCAAAACACTTCTAACACCTTCAGATATGTTTCTCTGTGTTGCAAAATAGCTTTTATTCATGCACAGAGTGTAAATTTAAAGTGGGACCAAGATTCAGCTTGCATTGCCTGAACCAACTTTGTTCTGCGCTGAAACGCTGTTTTCTGACATTTCAGGGTCTAACTTCAAAAATCATGCAAAACACTTCTAACACCTTCAGATATGTTTCTCTGTGTTGCAAAATAGCTTTTATTCATGCACAGAGTGTAAATTTAAAGTGGGACCAAGATTCAGCTTGCATTGCCTGAACCAACTTTGTTCTGCGCTGAAAAGCTGTTTTCTGACATTTCAGAGTCTAACTTCAAAAATCATGCAAAACACTTCTAACACCTTCAGATATGTTTCTCTGTGTTGCAAAATAGCTTTTATTCATGCACAGAGTGTAAATTTAAAGTGGGACCAAGATTCAGCTTGCATTGCCTGAACCAACTTTGTTCTGCGCTGAAAAGCTGTTTTCTGACATTTCAGGGTCTAACTTCAAAAATCATGCAAAACACTTCTAACACCTTCAGATATGTTTATCTGTGTTGCAAAATAGGTTTTATTCATGCACAGACTGCAAAGTTAAAGTGGGACAGAGATTCAGCTTGCATTGCCTGAACCAAGTTTGTTCTGCGCTGAAACGCTGTTTTCTGACATTTCAGGGTCTAACTTCAAAAATCATGCAAAACACTTCTAACACCTTCAGATATGTTTCTCTGTGTTGCAAAATAGCTTTTATTCATGCACAGAGTGTAAATTTAAAGTGGGACCAAGATTCAGCTTGCATTGCCTGAACCAACTTTGTTCTGCGCTGAAAAGCTGTTTTCTGACATTTCAGGGTCTAACTTCAAAAATCATGCAAAACACTTCTAACACCTTCAGATATGTTTCTCTGTGTTGAAAAATAGCTTTTATTCATGCACAGACTGCAAAGTTAAAGTGGGACCAAGATTCAGCTTGCATTGCCTGAACCAACTTTGTTCTGCGCTGAAACGCTGTTTTCTGACATTTCAGGGTCTAACTTCAAAAATCATGCAAAACACTTCTAACACCTTCAGATATGTTTCTCTGTGTTGCAAAATAGCTTTTATTCATGCACAGAGTGTAAATTTAAAGTGGGACCAAGATTCAGCTTGCATTGCCTGAACCAACTTTGTTCTGCGCTGAAAAGCTGTTTTCTGACATTTCAGAGTCTAACTTCAAAAATCATGCAAAACACTTCTAACACCTTCAGATATGTTTCTCTGTGTTGCAAAATAGCTTTTATTCATGCACAGAGTGTAAATTTAAAGTGGGACCAAGATTCAGCTTGCATTGCCTGAACCAACTTTGTTCTGCGCTGAAAAGCTGTTTTCTGACATTTCAGGGTCTAACTTCAAAAATCATGCAAAACACTTCTAACACCTTCAGATATGTTTCTCTGTGTTGCAAAATAGGTTTTATTCATGCACAGACTGCAAAGTTAAAGTGGGACCAAGATTCAGCTTGCATTGCCTGAACCAACTTTGTTCTGCGCTGAAAAGCTGTTTTCTGACATTTCAGAGTCTAATTTCAAAAATCATGCAAAACACTTCTAACACCTTCAGATATGTTTCTCTGTGTTGCAAAATAGCTTTTATTCATGCACAGAGTGTAAATTTAAAGTGGGACCAAGATTCAGCTTGCATTGCCTGAACCAACTTTGTTCTGCGCTGAAACGCTGTTTTCTGACATTTCAGGGTCTAACTTCAAAAATCATGCAAAACACTTCTAACACCTTCAGATATGTTTCTCTGTGTTGCAAAATAGCTTTTATTCATGCACAGAGTGTAAATTTAAAGTGGGACCAAGATTCAGCTTGCATTGCCTGAACCAACTTTGTTCTGCGCTGAAAAGCTGTTTTCTGACATTTCAGAGTCTAACTTCAAAAATCATGCAAAACACTTCTAACACCTTCAGATATGTTTCTCTGTGTTGCAAAATAGCTTTTATTCATGCACAGAGTGTAAATTTAAAGTGGGACCAAGATTCAGCTTGCATTGCCTGAACCAACTTTGTTCTGCGCTGAAAAGCTGTTTTCTGACATTTCAGGGTCTAACTTCAAAAATCATGCAAAACACTTCTAACACCTTCAGATATGTTTCTCTGTGTTGCAAAATAGGTTTTATTCATGCACAGACTGCAAAGTTAAAGTGGGACCAAGATTCAGCTTGCATTGCCTGAACCAACTTTGTTCTGCGCTGAAAAGCTGTTTTCTGACATTTCAGAGTCTAATTTCAAAAATCATGCAAAACACTTCTAACACCTTCAGATATGTTTCTCTGTGTTGCAAAATAGCTTTTATTCATGCACAGAGTGTAAATTTAAAGTGGGACCAAGATTCAGCTTGCATTGCCTGAACCAACTTTGTTCTGCGCTGAAACGCTGTTTTCTGACATTTCAGGGTCTAACTTCAAAAATCATGCAAAACACTTCTAACACCTTCAGATATGTTTCTCTGTGTTGCAAAATAGCTTTTATTCATGCACAGAGTGTAAATTTAAAGTGGGACCAAGATTCAGCTTGCATTGCCTGAACCAACTTTGTTCTGCGCTGAAAAGCTGTTTTCTGACATTTCAGAGTCTAACTTCAAAAATCATGCAAAACACTTCTAACACCTTCAGATATGTTTCTCTGTGTTGCAAAATAGCTTTTATTCATGCACAGAGTGTAAATTTAAAGTGGGACCAAGATTCAGCTTGCATTGCCTGAACCAACTTTGTTCTGCGCTGAAAAGCTGTTTTCTGACATTTCAGGGTCTAACTTCAAAAATCATGCAAAACACTTCTAACACCTTCAGATATGTTTCTCTGTGTTGCAAAATAGGTTTTATTCATGCACAGACTGCAAAGTTAAAGTGGGACCAAGATTCAGCTTGCATTGCCTGAACCAACTTTGTTCTGCGCTGAAAAGCTGTTTTCTGACATTTCATAGTCTAATTTCAAAAATCATGCAAAACACTTCTAACACCTTCAGATATGTTTCTCTGTGTTGCAAAATAGCTTTTATTCATGCACAGAGTGTAAATTTAAAGTGGGACCAAGATTCAGCTTGCATTGCCTGAACCAACTTTGTTCTGCGCTGAAACGCTGTTTTCTGACATTTCAGGGTCTAACTTCAAAAATCATGCAAAACACTTCTAACACCTTCAGATATGTTTCTCTGTGTTGCAAAATAGGTTTTATTCATGCACAGACTGCAAAGTTAAAGTGGGACCAAGATTCAGCTTGTATTGCCTGAACCAACTTTGTTCTGCGCTGAAACGCTGTTTTCTGACATTTCAGGGTCTAACTTCAAAAATCATGCAAAACACTTCTAACACCTTCAGATATGTTTCTCTGTGTTGCAAAATAGCTTTTATTCATGCACAGAGTGTAAATTTAAAGTGGGACCAAGATTCAGCTTGCATTGCCTGAACTAACTTTGTTCTGCGCTGAAAAGCTGTTTTCTGACATTTCAGGGTCTAACTTCAAAAATCATGCAAAACACTTCTAACACCTTCAGATATGTTTCTCTGTGTTGAAAAATAGCTTTTATTCATGCACAGACTGCAAAGTTAAAGTGGGACCAAGATTCAGCTTGCATTGCCTGAACCAACTTTGTTCTGCGCTGAAACGCTGTTTTCTGACATTTCAGGGTCTAACTTCAAAAATCATGCAAAACACTTCTAACACCTTCAGATATGTTTCTCTGTGTTGCAAAATAGGTTTTATTCATGCACAGACTGCAAAGTTAAAGTGGGACAGAGATTCAGCTTGCATTGCCTGAACCAACTTTGTTCTGCGCTGAAAAGCTGTTTTCTGACATTTCAGGGTCTAACTTCAAAAATCATGCAAAACACTTCTAACACCTTCAGATATGTTTCTCTGTGTTGAAAAATAGCTTTTATTCATGCACAGACTGCAAAGTTAAAGTGGGACCAAGATTCAGCTTGCATTGCCTGAACCAACTTTGTTCTGCGCTGAAACGCTGTTTTCTGACATTTCAGGGTCTAACTTCAAAAATCATGCAAAACACTTCTAACACCTTCAGATATGTTTCTCTGTGTTGCAAAATAGCTTTTATTCATGCACAGAGTGTAAATTTAAAGTGGGACCAAGATTCAGCTTGCATTGCCTGAACCAACTTTGTTCTGCGCTGAAAAGCTGTTTTCTGACATTTCAGAGTCTAACTTCAAAAATCATGCAAAACACTTCTAACACCTTCAGATATGTTTCTCTGTGTTGCAAAATAGCTTTTATTCATGCACAGAGTGTAAATTTAAAGTGGGACCAAGATTCAGCTTGCATTGCCTGAACCAACTTTGTTCTGCGCTGAAAAGCTGTTTTCTGACATTTCAGGGTCTAACTTCAAAAATCATGCAAAACACTTCTAACACCTTCAGATATGTTTCTCTGTGTTGCAAAATAGGTTTTATTCATGCACAGACTGCAAAGTTAAAGTGGGACCAAGATTCAGCTTGCATTGCCTGAACCAACTTTGTTCTGCGCTGAAAAGCTGTTTTCTGACATTTCAGAGTCTAATTTCAAAAATCATGCAAAACACTTCTAACACCTTCAGATATGTTTCTCTGTGTTGCAAAATAGCTTTTATTCATGCACAGAGTGTAAATTTAAAGTGGGACCAAGATTCAGCTTGCATTGCCTGAACCAACTTTGTTCTGCGCTGAAACGCTGTTTTCTGACATTTCAGGGTCTAACTTCAAAAATCATGCAAAACACTTCTAACACCTTCAGATATGTTTCTCTGTGTTGCAAAATAGCTTTTATTCATGCACAGAGTGTAAATTTAAAGTGGGACCAAGATTCAGCTTGCATTGCCTGAACCAACTTTGTTCTGCGCTGAAAAGCTGTTTTCTGACATTTCAGAGTCTAACTTCAAAAATCATGCAAAACACTTCTAACACCTTCAGATATGTTTCTCTGTGTTGCAAAATAGCTTTTATTCATGCACAGAGTGTAAATTTAAAGTGGGACCAAGATTCAGCTTGCATTGCCTGAACCAACTTTGTTCTGCGCTGAAAAGCTGTTTTCTGACATTTCAGGGTCTAACTTCAAAAATCATGCAAAACACTTCTAACACCTTCAGATATGTTTCTCTGTGTTGCAAAATAGGTTTTATTCATGCACAGACTGCAAAGTTAAAGTGGGACCAAGATTCAGCTTGCATTGCCTGAACCAACTTTGTTCTGCGCTGAAAAGCTGTTTTCTGACATTTCAGAGTCTAATTTCAAAAATCATGCAAAACACTTCTAACACCTTCAGATATGTTTCTCTGTGTTGCAAAATAGCTTTTATTCATGCACAGAGTGTAAATTTAAAGTGGGACCAAGATTCAGCTTGCATTGCCTGAACCAACTTTGTTCTGCGCTGAAACGCTGTTTTCTGACATTTCAGGGTCTAACTTCAAAAATCATGCAAAACACTTCTAACACCTTCAGATATGTTTCTCTGTGTTGCAAAATAGGTTTTATTCATGCACAGACTGCAAAGTTAAAGTGGGACCAAGATTCAGCTTGTATTGCCTGAACCAACTTTGTTCTGCGCTGAAACGCTGTTTTCTGACATTTCAGGGTCTAACTTCAAAAATCATGCAAAACACTTCTAACACCTTCAGATATGTTTCTCTGTGTTGCAAAATAGGTTTTATTCATGCACAGACTGCAAAGTTAAAGTGGGACAGAGATTCAGCTTGCATTGCCTGAACCAACTTTGTTCTGCGCTGAAACGCTGTTTTCTGACATTTCAGGGTCTAACTTCAAAAATCATGCAAAACACTTCTAACACCTTCAGATATGTTTCTCTGTGTTGAAAAATAGCTTTTATTCATGCACAGACTGCAAAGTTAAAGTGGGACCAAGATTCAGCTTGCATTGCCTGAACCAACTTTGTTCTGCGCTGAAACGCTGTTTTCTGACATTTCAGGGTCTAACTTCAAAAATCATGCAAAACACTTCTAACACCTTCAGATATGTTTCTCTGTGTTGCAAAATAGCTTTTATTCATGCACAGAGTGTAAATTTAAAGTGGGACCAAGATTCAGCTTGCATTGCCTGAACCAACTTTGTTCTGCGCTGAAAAGCTGTTTTCTGACATTTCAGAGTCTAACTTCAAAAATCATGCAAAACACTTCTAACACCTTCAGATATGTTTCTCTGTGTTGCAAAATAGCTTTTATTCATGCACAGAGTGTAAATTTAAAGTGGGACCAAGATTCAGCTTGCATTGCCTGAACCAACTTTGTTCTGCGCTGAAAAGCTGTTTTCTGACATTTCAGGGTCTAACTTCAAAAATCATGCAAAACACTTCTAACACCTTCAGATATGTTTCTCTGTGTTGCAAAATAGGTTTTATTCATGCACAGACTGCAAAGTTAAAGTGGGACCAAGATTCAGCTTGCATTGCCTGAACCAACTTTGTTCTGCGCTGAAAAGCTGTTTTCTGACATTTCAGAGTCTAATTTCAAAAATCATGCAAAACACTTCTAACACCTTCAGATATGTTTCTCTGTGTTGCAAAATAGCTTTTATTCATGCACAGAGTGTAAATTTAAAGTGGGACCAAGATTCAGCTTGCATTGCCTGAACCAACTTTGTTCTGCGCTGAAACGCTGTTTTCTGACATTTCAGGGTCTAACTTCAAAAATCATGCAAAACACTTCTAACACCTTCAGATATGTTTCTCTGTGTTGCAAAATAGCTTTTATTCATGCACAGAGTGTAAATTTAAAGTGGGACCAAGATTCAGCTTGCATTGCCTGAACCAACTTTGTTCTGCGCTGAAAAGCTGTTTTCTGACATTTCAGAGTCTAACTTCAAAAATCATGCAAAACACTTCTAACACCTTCAGATATGTTTCTCTGTGTTGCAAAATAGCTTTTATTCATGCACAGAGTGTAAATTTAAAGTGGGACCAAGATTCAGCTTGCATTGCCTGAACCAACTTTGTTCTGCGCTGAAAAGCTGTTTTCTGACATTTCAGGGTCTAACTTCAAAAATCATGCAAAACACTTCTAACACCTTCAGATATGTTTCTCTGTGTTGCAAAATAGGTTTTATTCATGCACAGACTGCAAAGTTAAAGTGGGACCAAGATTCAGCTTGCATTGCCTGAACCAACTTTGTTCTGCGCTGAAAAGCTGTTTTCTGACATTTCAGAGTCTAATTTCAAAAATCATGCAAAACACTTCTAACACCTTCAGATATGTTTCTCTGTGTTGCAAAATAGCTTTTATTCATGCACAGAGTGTAAATTTAAAGTGGGACCAAGATTCAGCTTGCATTGCCTGAACCAACTTTGTTCTGCGCTGAAACGCTGTTTTCTGACATTTCAGGGTCTAACTTCAAAAATCATGCAAAACACTTCTAACACCTTCAGATATGTTTCTCTGTGTTGCAAAATAGGTTTTATTCATGCACAGACTGCAAAGTTAAAGTGGGACCAAGATTCAGCTTGTATTGCCTGAACCAACTTTGTTCTGCGCTGAAACGCTGTTTTCTGACATTTCAGGGTCTAACTTCAAAAATCATGCAAAACACTTCTAACACCTTCAGATATGTTTCTCTGTGTTGCAAAATAGGTTTTATTCATGCACAGACTGCAAAGTTAAAGTGGGACAGAGATTCAGCTTGCATTGCCTGAACCAACTTTGTTCTGCGCTGAAACGCTGTTTTCTGACATTTCAGGGTCTAACTTCAAAAATCATGCAAAACACTTCTAACACCTTCAGATATGTTTATCTGTGTTGCAAAATAGGTTTTATTCATGCACAGACTGCAAAGTTAAAGTGGGACAGAGATTCAGCTTGCATTGCCTGAACCAAGTTTGTTCTGCGCTGAAACGCTGTTTTCTGACATTTCAGGGTCTAACTTCAAAAATCATGCAAAACACTTCTAACACCTTCAGATATGTTTCTCTGTGTTGCAAAATAGCTTTTATTCATGCACAGAGTGTAAATTTAAAGTGGGACCAAGATTCAGCTTGCATTGCCTGAACTAACTTTGTTCTGCGCTGAAAAGCTGTTTTCTGACATTTCAGGGTCTAACTTCAAAAATCATGCAAAACACTTCTAACACCTTCAGATATGTTTCTCTGTGTTGAAAAATAGCTTTTATTCATGCACAGACTGCAAAGTTAAAGTGGGACCAAGATTCAGCTTGCATTGCCTGAACCAACTTTGTTCTGCGCTGAAACGCTGTTTTCTGACATTTCAGGGTCTAACTTCAAAAATCATGCAAAACACTTCTAACACCTTCAGATATGTTTCTCTGTGTTGCAAAATAGCTTTTATTCATGCACAGAGTGTAAATTTAAAGTGGGACCAAGATTCAGCTTGCATTGCCTGAACCAAGTTTGTTCTGCGCTGAAAAGCTGTTTTCTGACATTTCAGGGTCTAACTTCAAAAATCATGCAAAACACTTCTAACACCTTCAGATATGTTTCTCTGTGTTGAAAAATAGCTTTTATTCATGCACAGACTGCAAAGTTAAAGTGGGACCAAGATTCAGCTTGCATTGCCTGAACCAACTTTGTTCTGCGCTGAAACGCTGTTTTCTGACATTTCAGGGTCTAACTTCAAAAATCATGCAAAACACTTCTAACACCTTCAGATATGTTTCTCTGTGTTGCAAAATAGGTTTTATTCATGCACAGACTGCAAAGTTAAAGTGGGACCAAGATTCAGCTTGCATTGCCTGAACCAACTTTGTTCTGCGCTGAAAAGCTGTTTTCTGACATTTCAGAGTGTAATTTCAAAAATCATGCAAAACACTTCTAACACCTTCAGATATGTTTCTCTGTGTTGCAAAATAGCTTTTATTCATGCACAGAGTGTAAATTTAAAGTGGGACCAAGATTCAGCTTGCATTGCCTGAACCAACTTTGTTCTGCGCTGAAAAGCTGTTTTCTGACATTTCAGGGTCTAACTTCAAAAATCATGCAAAACACTTCTAACACCTTCAGATATGTTTCTCTGTGTTGCAAAATAGGTTTTATTCATGCACAGACTGCAAAGTTAAAGTGGGACCAAGATTCAGCTTGTATTGCCTGAACCAACTTTGTTCTGCGCTGAAACGCTGTTTTCTGACATTTCAGGGTCTAACTTCAAAAATCATGCAAAACACTTCTAACACCTTCAGTTATGTTTCTCTGTGTTGCAAAATAGGTTTTATTCATGCACAGACTGCAAAGTTAAAGTGGGACAGAGATTCAGCTTGCATTGCCTGAACCAACTTTGTTCTGCGCTGAAACGCTGTTTTCTGACATTTCAGGGTCTAACTTCAAAAATCATGCAAAACACTTCTAACACCTTCAGATATGTTTCTCTGTGTTGCAAAATAGGTTTTATTCATGCACAGACTGCAAAGTTAAAGTGGGACCAAGATTCAGCTTGCATTGCCTGAACCAACTTTGTTCTGCGCTGAAAAGCTGTTTTCTGACATTTCAGAGTCTAATTTCAAAAATCATGCAAAACACTTCTAACACCTTCAGATATGTTTCTCTGTGTTGCAAAATAGCTTTTATTCATGCACAGAGTGTAAATTTAAAGTGGGACCAAGATTCAGCTTGCATTGCCTGAACCAACTTTGTTCTGCGCTGAAACGCTGTTTTCTGACATTTCAGGGTCTAACTTCAAAAATCATGCAAAACACTTCTAACACCTTCAGATATGTTTCTCTGTGTTGCAAAATAGGTTTTATTCATGCACAGACTGCAAAGTTAAAGTGGGACCAAGATTCAGCTTGTATTGCCTGAACCAACTTTGTTCTGCGCTGAAACGCTGTTTTCTGACATTTCAGGGTCTAACTTCAAAAATCATGCAAAACACTTCTAACACCTTCAGATATGTTTCTCTGTGTTGCAAAATAGGTTTTATTCATGCACAGACTGCAAAGTTAAAGTGGGACAGAGATTCAGCTTGCATTGCCTGAACCAACTTTGTTCTGCGCTGAAACGCTGTTTTCTGACATTTCAGGGTCTAACTTCAAAAATCATGCAAAACACTTCTAACACCTTCAGATATGTTTATCTGTGTTGCAAAATAGGTTTTATTCATGCACAGACTGCAAAGTTAAAGTGGGACAGAGATTCAGCTTGCATTGCCTGAACCAAGTTTGTTCTGCGCTGAAATGCTGTTTTCTGACATTTCAGGGTCTAACTTCAAAAATCATGCAAAACACTTCTAACACCTTCAGATATGTTTCTCTGTGTTGCAAAATAGCTTTTATTCATGCACAGAGTGTAAATTTAAAGTGGGACCAAGATTCAGCTCGCATTGCCTGAACTAACTTTGTTCTGCGCTGAAAAGCTGTTTTCTGACATTTCAGGGTCTAACTTCAAAAATCATGCAAAACACTTCTAACACCTTCAGATATGTTTCTCTGTGTTGAAAAATAGCTTTTATTCATGCACAGACTGCAAAGTTAAAGTGGGACCAAGATTCAGCTTGCATTGCCTGAACCAACTTTGTTCTGCGCGGAAACGCTGTTTTCTGACATTTCAGGGTCTAACTTCAAAAATCATGCAAAACACTTCTAACACCTTCAGATATGTTTCTCTGTGTTGAAAAATAGCTTTTATTCATGCACAGAGTGTAAATTTAAAGTGGGACCAAGATTCAGCTTGCATTGCCTGAACCAAGTTTGTTCTGCGCTGAAAAGCTGTTTTCTGACATTTCAGGGTCTAACTTCAAAAATCATGCAAAACACTTCTAACACCTTCAGATATGTTTCTCTGTGTTGCAAAATAGGTTTTATTCATGCACAGACTGCAAAGTTAAAGTGGGACCAAGATTCAGCTTGCATTGCCTGAACCAACTTTGTTCTGCGCTGAAAAGCTGTTTTCTGACATTTCAGAGTGTAATTTCAAAAATCATGCAAAACACTTCTAACACCTTCAGATATGTTTCTCTGTGTTGCAAAATAGCTTTTATTCATGCACAGAGTGTAAATTTAAAGTGGGACCAAGATTCAGCTTGCATTGCCTGAACCAACTTTGTTCTGCGCTGAAAAGCTGTTTTCTGACATTTCAGGGTCTAACTTCAAAAATCATGCAAAACACTTCTAACACCTTCAGATATGTTTCTCTGTGTTGCAAAATAGGTTTTATTCATGCACAGACTGCAAAGTTAAAGTGGGACCAAGATTCAGCTTGTATTGCCTGAACCAACTTTGTTCTGCGCTGAAACGCTGTTTTCTGACATTTCAGGGTCTAACTTCAAAAATCATGCAAAACACTTCTAACACCTTCAGATATGTTTCTCTGTGTTGCAAAATAGGTTTTATTCATGCACAGACTGCAAAGTTAAAGTGGGACAGAGATTCAGCTTGCATTGCCTGAACCAACTTTGTTCTGCGCTGAAACGCTGTTTTCTGACATTTCAGGGTCTAACTTCAAAAATCATGCAAAACACTTCTAACACCTTCAGATATGTTTCTCTGTGTTGCAAAATAGGTTTTATTCATGCACAGACTGCAAAGTTAAAGTGGGACAGAGATTCAGCTTGCATTGCCTGAACCAACTTTGTTCTGCGCTGAAACGCTGTTTTCTGACATTTCAGGGTCTAACTTCAAAAATCATGCAAAACACTTCTAACACCTTCAGATATGTTTCTCTGTGTTGCAAAATAGCTTTTATTCATGCACAGAGTGTAAATTTAAAGTGGGACCAAGATTCAGCTTGCATTGCCTGAACCAACTTTGTTCTGCGCTGAAAAGCTGTTTTCTGACATTTCAGGGTCTAACTTCAAAAATCATGCAAAACACTTCTAACACCTTCAGATATGTTTCTCTGTGTTGAAAAATAGCTTTTATTCATGCACAGACTGCAAAGTTAAAGTGGGACCAAGATTCAGCTTGCATTGCCTGAACCAACTTTGTTCTGCGCTGAAACGCTGTTTTCTGACATTTCAGGGTCTAACTTCAAAAATCATGCAAAACACTTCTAACACCTTCAGATATGTTTCTCTGTGTTGCAAAATAGCTTTTATTCATGCACAGAGTGTAAATTTAAAGTGGGACCAAGATTCAGCTTGCATTGCCTGAACCAACTTTGTTCTGCGCTGAAAAGCTGTTTTCTGACATTTCAGGGTCTAACTTCAAAAATCATGCAAAACACTTCTAACACCTTCAGATATGTTTCTCTGTGTTGAAAAATAGCTTTTATTCATGCACAGACTGCAAAGTTAAAGTGGGACCAAGATTCAGCTTGCATTGCCTGAACCAACTTTGTTCTGCGCTGAAACGCTGTTTTCTGACATTTCAGGGTCTAACTTCAAAAATCATGCAAAACACTTCTAACACCTTCAGATATGTTTCTCTGTGTTGCAAAATAGCTTTTATTCATGCACAGAGTGTAAATTTAAAGTGGGACCAAGATTCAGCTTGCATTGCCTGAACCAACTTTGTTCTGCGCTGAAAAGCTGTTTTCTGACATTTCAGGGTCTAACTTCAAAAATCATGCAAAACACTTCTAACACCTTCAGATATGTTTCTCTGTGTTGAAAAATAGCTTTTATTCATGCACAGACTGCAAAGTTAAAGTGGGACCAAGATTCAGCTTGCATTGCCTGAACCAACTTTGTTCTGCGCTGAAACGCTGTTTTCTGACATTTCAGGGTCTAACTTCAAAAATCATGCAAAACACTTCTAACACCTTCAGATATGTTTCTCTGTGTTGCAAAATAGGTTTTATTCATGCACAGACTGCAAAGTTAAAGTGGGACAGAGATTCAGCTTGCATTGCCTGAACCAACTTTGTTCTGCGCTGAAACGCTGTTTTCTGACATTTCAGGGTCTAACTTCAAAAATCATGCAAAACACTTCTAACACCTTCAGATATGTTTCTCTGTGTTGCAAAATAGCTTTTATTCATGCACAGAGTGTAAATTTAAAGTGGGACCAAGATTCAGCTTGCATTGCCTGAACCAACTTTGTTCTGCGCTGAAAAGCTGTTTTCTGACATTTCAGGGTCTAACTTCAAAAATCATGCAAAACACTTCTAACACCTTCAGATATGTTTCTCTGTGTTGAAAAATAGCTTTTATTCATGCACAGACTGCAAAGTTAAAGTGGGACCAAGATTCAGCTTGCATTGCCTGAACCAACTTTGTTCTGCGCTGAAACGCTGTTTTCTGACATTTCAGGGTCTAACTTCAAAAATCATGCAAAACACTTCTAACACCTTCAGATATGTTTCTCTGTGTTGCAAAATAGCTTTTATTCATGCACAGAGTGTAAATTTAAAGTGGGACCAAGATTCAGCTTGCATTGCCTGAACCAACTTTGTTCTGCGCTGAAAAGCTGTTTTCTGACATTTCAGGGTCTAACTTCAAAAATCATGCAAAACACTTCTAACACCTTCAGATATGTTTCTCTGTGTTGAAAAATAGCTTTTATTCATGCACAGACTGCAAAGTTAAAGTGGGACCAAGATTCAGCTTGCATTGCCTGAACCAACTTTGTTCTGCGCTGAAACGCTGTTTTCTGACATTTCAGGGTCTAACTTCAAAAATCATGCAAAACACTTCTAACACCTTCAGATATGTTTCTCTGTGTTGCAAAATAGCTTTTATTCATGCACAGAGTGTAAATTTAAAGTGGGACCAAGATTCAGCTTGCATTGCCTGAACCAACTTTGTTCTGCGCTGAAAAGCTGTTTTCTGACATTTCAGGGTCTAACTTCAAAAATCATGCAAAACACTTCTAACACCTTCAGATATGTTTCTCTGTGTTGAAAAATAGCTTTTATTCATGCACAGACTGCAAAGTTAAAGTGGGACCAAGATTCAGCTTGCATTGCCTGAACCAACTTTGTTCTGCGCTGAAACGCTGTTTTCTGACATTTCAGGGTCTAACTTCAAAAATCATGCAAAACACTTCTAACACCTTCAGATATGTTTCTCTGTGTTGAAAAATAGCTTTTATTCATGCACAGACTGCAAAGTTAAAGTGGGACCAAGATTCAGCTTGCATTGCCTGAACCAACTTTGTTCTGCGCTGAAACGCTGTTTTCTGACATTTCAGGGTCTAACTTCAAAAATCATGCAAAACACTTCTAACACCTTCAGATATGTTTCTCTGTGTTGCAAAATAGCTTTTATTCATGCACAGAGTGTAAATTTAAAGTGGGACCAAGATTCAGCTTGCATTGCCTGAACCAACTTTGTTCTGCGCTGAAAAGCTGTTTTCTGACATTTCAGGGTCTAACTTCAAAAATCATGCAAAACACTTCTAACACCTTCAGATATGTTTCTCTGTGTTGCAAAATAGGTTTTATTCATGCACAGACTGCAAAGTTAAAGTGGGACCAAGATTCAGCTTGCATTGCCTGAACCAACTTTGTTCTGCGCTGAAAAGCTGTTTTCTGACATTTCAGAGTGTAATTTCAAAAATCATGCAAAACACTTCTAACACCTTCAGATATGTTTCTCTGTGTTGCAAAATAGGTTTTATTCATGCACAGACTGCAAAGTTAAAGTGGGACCAAGATTCAGCTTGTATTGCCTGAACCAACTTTGTTCTGCGCTGAAACGCTGTTTTCTGACATTTCAGGGTCTAACTTCAAAAATCATGCAAAACACTTCTAACACCTTCAGATATGTTTCTATGTGTTGCAAAATAGGTTTTATTCATGCACAGACTGCAAAGTTAAAGTGGGACAGAGATTCAGCTTGCATTGCCTGAACCAACTTTGTTCTGCGCTGAAACGCTGTTTTCTGACATTTCAGGGTCTAACTTCAAAAATCATGCAAAACACTTCTAACACCTTCAGATATGTTTCTCTGTGTTGCAAAATAGGTTTTATTCATGCACAGACTGCAAAGTTAAAGTGGGACAGAGATTCAGCTTGCATTGCCTGAACCAACTTTGTTCTGCGCTGAAACGCTGTTTTCTGACATTTCAGGGTCTAACTTCAAAAATCATGCAAAACACTTCTAACACCTTCAGATATGTTTCTCTGTGTTGAAAAATAGCTTTTATTCATGCACAGACTGCAAAGTTAAAGTGGGACCAAGATTCAGCTTGCATTGCCTGAACCAACTTTGTTCTGCGCTGAAACGCTGTTTTCTGACATTTCAGGGTCTAACTTCAAAAATCATGCAAAACACTTCTAACACCTTCAGATATGTTTCTCTGTGTTGCAAAATAGCTTTTATTCATGCACAGAGTGTAAATTTAAAGTGGGACCAAGATTCAGCTTGCATTGCCTGAACCAACTTTGTTCTGCGCTGAAAAGCTGTTTTCTGACATTTCAGAGTCTAACTTCAAAAATCATGCAAAACACTTCTAACACCTTCAGATATGTTTCTCTGTGTTGCAAAATAGCTTTTATTCATGCACAGAGTGTAAATTTAAAGTGGGACCAAGATTCAGCTTGCATTGCCTGAACCAACTTTGTTCTGCGCTGAAAAGCTGTTTTCTGACATTTCAGGGTCTAACTTCAAAAATCATGCAAAACACTTCTAACACCTTCAGATATGTTTCTCTGTGTTGAAAAATAGCTTTTATTCATGCACAGACTGCAAAGTTAAAGTGGGACCAAGATTCAGCTTGCATTGCCTGAACCAACTTTGTTCTGCGCTGAAACGCTGTTTTCTGACATTTCAGGGTCTAACTTCAAAAATCATGCAAAACACTTCTAACACCTTCAGATATGTTTCTCTGTGTTGCAAAATAGCTTTTATTCATGCACAGAGTGTAAATTTAAAGTGGGACCAAGATTCAGCTTGCATTGCCTGAACCAACTTTGTTCTGCGCTGAAAAGCTGTTTTCTGACATTTCAGAGTCTAACTTCAAAAATCATGCAAAACACTTCTAACACCTTCAGATATGTTTCTCTGTGTTGCAAAATAGCTTTTATTCATGCACAGAGTGTAAATTTAAAGTGGGACCAAGATTCAGCTTGCATTGCCTGAACCAACTTTGTTCTGTGCTGAAAAGCTGTTTTCTGACATTTCAGGGTCTAACTTCAAAAATCATGCAAAACACTTCTAACACCTTCAGATATGTTTCTCTGTGTTGCAAAATAGGTTTTATTCATGCACAGACTGCAAAGTTAAAGTGGGACCAAGATTCAGCTTGCATTGCCTGAACCAACTTTGTTCTGCGCTGAAAAGCTGTTTTCTGACATTTCAGAGTCTAATTTCAAAAATCATGCAAAACACTTCTAACACCTTCAGATATGTTTCTCTGTGTTGCAAAATAGCTTTTATTCATGCACAGAGTGTAAATTTAAAGTGGGACCAAGATTCAGCTTGCATTGCCTGAACCAACTTTGTTCTGCGCTGAAACGCTGTTTTCTGACATTTCAGGGTCTAACTTCAAAAATCATGCAAAACACTTCTAACACCTTCAGATATGTTTCTCTGTGTTGCAAAATAGCTTTTATTCATGCACAGAGTGTAAATTTAAAGTGGGACCAAGATTCAGCTTGCATTGCCTGAACCAACTTTGTTCTGCGCTGAAAAGCTGTTTTCTGACATTTCAGAGTCTAACTTCAAAAATCATGCAAAACACTTCTAACACCTTCAGATATGTTTCTCTGTGTTGCAAAATAGCTTTTATTCATGCACAGAGTGTAAATTTAAAGTGGGACCAAGATTCAGCTTGCATTGCCTGAACCAACTTTGTTCTGCGCTGAAAAGCTGTTTTCTGACATTTCAGGGTCTAACTTCAAAAATCATGCAAAACACTTCTAACACCTTCAGATATGTTTCTCTGTGTTGCAAAATAGGTTTTATTCATGCACAGACTGCAAAGTTAAAGTGGGACCAAGATTCAGCTTGCATTGCCTGAACCAACTTTGTTCTGCGCTGAAAAGCTGTTTTCTGACATTTCAGAGTCTAATTTCAAAAATCATGCAAAACACTTCTAACACCTTCAGATATGTTTCTCTGTGTTGCAAAATAGCTTTTATTCATGCACAGAGTGTAAATTTAAAGTGGGACCAAGATTCAGCTTGCATTGCCTGAACCAACTTTGTTCTGCGCTGAAACGCTGTTTTCTGACATTTCAGGGTCTAACTTCAAAAATCATGCAAAACACTTCTAACACCTTCAGATATGTTTCTCTGTGTTGCAAAATAGGTTTTATTCATGCACAGACTGCAAAGTTAAAGTGGGACCAAGATTCAGCTTGTATTGCCTGAACCAACTTTGTTCTGCGCTGAAAAGCTGTTTTCTGACATTTCAGAGTCTAATTTCAAAAATCATGCAAAACACTTCTAACACCTTCAGATATGTTTCTCTGTGTTGCAAAATAGCTTTTATTCATGCACAGAGTGTAAATTTAAAGTGGGACCAAGATTCAGCTTGCATTGCCTGAACCAACTTTGTTCTGCGCTGAAACGCTGTTTTCTGACATTTCAGGGTCTAACTTCAAAAATCATGCAAAACACTTCTAACACCTTCAGATATGTTTCTCTGTGTTGCAAAATAGGTTTTATTCATGCACAGACTGCAAAGTTAAAGTGGGACCAAGATTCAGCTTGTATTGCCTGAACCAACTTTGTTCTGCGCTGAAACGCTGTTTTCTGACATTTCAGGGTCTAACTTCAAAAATCATGCAAAACACTTCTAACACCTTCAGATATGTTTCTCTGTGTTGCAAAATAGCTTTTATTCATGCACAGAGTGTAAATTTAAAGTGGGACCAAGATTCAGCTTGCATTGCCTGAACCAACTTTGTTCTGCGCTGAAAAGCTGTTTTCTGACATTTCAGGGTCTAACTTCAAAAATCATGCAAAACACTTCTAACACCTTCAGATATGTTTCTCTGTGTTGCAAAATAGGTTTTATTCATGCACAGACTGCAAAGTTAAAGTGGGACCAAGATTCAGCTTGTATTGCCTGAACCAACTTTGTTCTGCGCTGAAACGCTGTTTTCTGACATTTCAGGGTCTAACTTCAAAAATCATGCAAAACACTTCTAACACCTTCAGATATGTTTCTATGTGTTGCAAAATAGGTTTTATTCATGCACAGACTGCAAAGTTAAAGTGGGACAGAGATTCAGCTTGCATTGCCTGAACCAACTTTGTTCTGCGCTGAAACGCTGTTTTCTGACATTTCAGGGTCTAACTTCAAAAATCATGCAAAACACTTCTAACACCTTCAGATATGTTTCTCTGTGTTGCAAAATAGGTTTTATTCATGCACAGACTGCAAAGTTAAAGTGGGACAGAGATTCAGCTTGCATTGCCTGAACCAACTTTGTTCTGCGCTGAAACGCTGTTTTCTGACATTTCAGGGTCTAACTTCAAAAATCATGCAAAACACTTCTAACACCTTCAGATATGTTTCTCTGTGTTGAAAAATAGCTTTTATTCATGCACAGACTGCAAAGTTAAAGTGGGACCAAGATTCAGCTTGCATTGCCTGAACCAACTTTGTTCTGCGCTGAAACGCTGTTTTCTGACATTTCAGGGTCTAACTTCAAAAATCATGCAAAACACTTCTAACACCTTCAGATATGTTTCTCTGTGTTGCAAAATAGCTTTTATTCATGCACAGAGTGTAAATTTAAAGTGGGACCAAGATTCAGCTTGCATTGCCTGAACCAACTTTGTTCTGCGCTGAAAAGCTGTTTTCTGACATTTCAGAGTCTAACTTCAAAAATCATGCAAAACACTTCTAACACCTTCAGATATGTTTCTCTGTGTTGCAAAATAGCTTTTATTCATGCACAGAGTGTAAATTTAAAGTGGGACCAAGATTCAGCTTGCATTGCCTGAACCAACTTTGTTCTGCGCTGAAAAGCTGTTTTCTGACATTTCAGGGTCTAACTTCAAAAATCATGCAAAACACTTCTAACACCTTCAGATATGTTTCTCTGTGTTGAAAAATAGCTTTTATTCATGCACAGACTGCAAAGTTAAAGTGGGACCAAGATTCAGCTTGCATTGCCTGAACCAACTTTGTTCTGCGCTGAAACGCTGTTTTCTGACATTTCAGGGTCTAACTTCAAAAATCATGCAAAACACTTCTAACACCTTCAGATATGTTTCTCTGTGTTGCAAAATAGCTTTTATTCATGCACAGAGTGTAAATTTAAAGTGGGACCAAGATTCAGCTTGCATTGCCTGAACCAACTTTGTTCTGCGCTGAAAAGCTGTTTTCTGACATTTCAGAGTCTAACTTCAAAAATCATGCAAAACACTTCTAACACCTTCAGATATGTTTCTCTGTGTTGCAAAATAGCTTTTATTCATGCACAGAGTGTAAATTTAAAGTGGGACCAAGATTCAGCTTGCATTGCCTGAACCAACTTTGTTCTGTGCTGAAAAGCTGTTTTCTGACATTTCAGGGTCTAACTTCAAAAATCATGCAAAACACTTCTAACACCTTCAGATATGTTTCTCTGTGTTGCAAAATAGGTTTTATTCATGCACAGACTGCAAAGTTAAAGTGGGACCAAGATTCAGCTTGCATTGCCTGAACCAACTTTGTTCTGCGCTGAAAAGCTGTTTTCTGACATTTCAGAGTCTAATTTCAAAAATCATGCAAAACACTTCTAACACCTTCAGATATGTTTCTCTGTGTTGCAAAATAGCTTTTATTCATGCACAGAGTGTAAATTTAAAGTGGGACCAAGATTCAGCTTGCATTGCCTGAACCAACTTTGTTCTGCGCTGAAACGCTGTTTTCTGACATTTCAGGGTCTAACTTCAAAAATCATGCAAAACACTTCTAACACCTTCAGATATGTTTCTCTGTGTTGCAAAATAGCTTTTATTCATGCACAGAGTGTAAATTTAAAGTGGGACCAAGATTCAGCTTGCATTGCCTGAACCAACTTTGTTCTGCGCTGAAAAGCTGTTTTCTGACATTTCAGAGTCTAACTTCAAAAATCATGCAAAACACTTCTAACACCTTCAGATATGTTTCTCTGTGTTGCAAAATAGCTTTTATTCATGCACAGAGTGTAAATTTAAAGTGGGACCAAGATTCAGCTTGCATTGCCTGAACCAACTTTGTTCTGCGCTGAAAAGCTGTTTTCTGACATTTCAGGGTCTAACTTCAAAAATCATGCAAAACACTTCTAACACCTTCAGATATGTTTCTCTGTGTTGCAAAATAGGTTTTATTCATGCACAGACTGCAAAGTTAAAGTGGGACCAAGATTCAGCTTGCATTGCCTGAACCAACTTTGTTCTGCGCTGAAAAGCTGTTTTCTGACATTTCAGAGTCTAATTTCAAAAATCATGCAAAACACTTCTAACACCTTCAGATATGTTTCTCTGTGTTGCAAAATAGCTTTTATTCATGCACAGAGTGTAAATTTAAAGTGGGACCAAGATTCAGCTTGCATTGCCTGAACCAACTTTGTTCTGCGCTGAAACGCTGTTTTCTGACATTTCAGGGTCTAACTTCAAAAATCATGCAAAACACTTCTAACACCTTCAGATATGTTTCTCTGTGTTGCAAAATAGGTTTTATTCATGCACAGACTGCAAAGTTAAAGTGGGACCAAGATTCAGCTTGTATTGCCTGAACCAACTTTGTTCTGCGCTGAAAAGCTGTTTTCTGACATTTCAGAGTCTAATTTCAAAAATCATGCAAAACACTTCTAACACCTTCAGATATGTTTCTCTGTGTTGCAAAATAGCTTTTATTCATGCACAGAGTGTAAATTTAAAGTGGGACCAAGATTCAGCTTGCATTGCCTGAACCAACTTTGTTCTGCGCTGAAACGCTGTTTTCTGACATTTCAGGGTCTAACTTCAAAAATCATGCAAAACACTTCTAACACCTTCAGATATGTTTCTCTGTGTTGCAAAATAGGTTTTATTCATGCACAGACTGCAAAGTTAAAGTGGGACCAAGATTCAGCTTGTATTGCCTGAACCAACTTTGTTCTGCGCTGAAACGCTGTTTTCTGACATTTCAGGGTCTAACTTCAAAAATCATGCAAAACACTTCTAACACCTTCAGATATGTTTCTCTGTGTTGCAAAATAAGTTTTATTCATGCACAGACTACAAAGTTAAAGTGGGACAGAGATTCAGCTTGCATTGCCTGAACCAACTTTGTTCTGCGCTGAAACGCTGTTTTCTGACATTTCAGGGTCTAACTTCAAAAATCATGCAAAACACTTCTAACACCTTCAGATATGTTTCTCTGTGTTGCAAAATAGGTTTTATTCATGCACAGACTGCAAAGTTAAAGTGGGACAGAGATTCAGCTTGCATTGCCTGAACCAAGTTTGTTCTGCGCTGAAACGCTGTTTTCTGACATTTCAGGGTCTAACTTCAAAAATCATGCAAAACACTTCTAACACCTTCAGATATGTTTCTCTGTGTTGCAAAATAGCTTTTATTCATGCACAGAGTGTAAATTTAAAGTGGGACCAAGATTCAGCTTGCATTGCCTGAACCAACTTTGTTCTGCGCTGAAAAGCTGTTTTCTGACATTTCAGGGTCTAACTTCAAAAATCATGCAAAACACTTCTAACACCTTCAGATATGTTTCTCTGTGTTGAAAAATAGCTTTTATTCATGCACAGACTGCAAAGTTAAAGTGGGACCAAGATTCAGCTTGCATTGCCTGAACCAACTTTGTTCTGCGCTGAAACGCTGTTTTCTGACATTTCAGGGTCTAACTTCAAAAATCATGCAAAACACTTCTAACACCTTCAGATATGTTTCTCTGTGTTGCAAAATAGCTTTTATTCATGCACAGAGTGTAAATTTAAAGTGGGACCAAGATTCAGCTTGCATTGCCTGAACCAAGTTTGTTCTGCGCTGAAAAGCTGTTTTCTGACATTTCAGGGTCTAACTTCAAAAATCATGCAAAACACTTCTAACACCTTCAGATATGTTTCTCTGTGTTGAAAAATAGCTTTTATTCATGCACAGACTGCAAAGTTAAAGTGGGACCAAGATTCAGCTTGCATTGCCTGAACCAACTTTGTTCTGCGCTGAAACGCTGTTTTCTGACATTTCAGGGTCTAACTTCAAAAATCATGCAAAACACTTCTAACACCTTCAGATATGTTTCTCTGTGTTGAAAAATAGCTTTTATTCATGCACAGACTGCAAAGTTAAAGTGGGACCAAGATTCAGCTTGCATTGCCTGAACCAACTTTGTTCTGCGCTGAAACGCTGTTTTCTGACATTTCAGGGTCTAACTTCAAAAATCATGCAAAACACTTCTAACACCTTCAGATATGTTTCTCTGTGTTGCAAAATAGCTTTTATTCATGCACAGAGTGTAAATTTAAAGTGGGACCAAGATTCAGCTTGCATTGCCTGAACCAACTTTGTTCTGCGCTGAAAAGCTGTTTTCTGACATTTCAGGGTCTAACTTCAAAAATCATGCAAAACACTTCTAACACCTTCAGATATGTTTCTCTGTGTTGCAAAATAGGTTTTATTCATGCACAGACTGCAAAGTTAAAGTGGGACCAAGATTCAGCTTGCATTGCCTGAACCAACTTTGTTCTGCACTGAAAAGCTGTTTTCTGACATTTCAGAGTGTAATTTCAAAAATCATGCAAAACACTTCTAACACCTTCAGATATGTTTCTCTGTGTTGCAAAATAGCTTTTATTCATGCACAGAGTGTAAATTTAAAGTGGGACCAAGATTCAGCTTGCATTGCCTGAACCAACTTTGTTCTGCGCTGAAAAGCTGTTTTCTGACATTTCAGGGTCTAACTTCAAAAATCATGCAAAACACTTCTAACACCTTCAGATATGTTTCTCTGTGTTGCAAAATAGGTTTTATTCATGCACAGACTGCAAAGTTAAAGTGGGACCAAGATTCAGCTTGTATTGCCTGAACCAACTTTGTTCTGCGCTGAAACGCTGTTTTCTGACATTTCAGGGTCTAACTTCAAAAATCATGCAAAACACTTCTAACACCTTCAGATATGTTTCTCTGTGTTGCAAAATAGGTTTTATTCATGCACAGACTGCAAAGTTAAAGTGGGACAGAGATTCAGCTTGCATTGCCTGAACCAACTTTGTTCTGTGCTGAAACGCTGTTTTCTGACATTTCAGGGTCTAACTTCAAAAATCATGCAAAACACTTCTAACACCTTCAGATATGTTTCTCTGTGTTGAAAAATAGCTTTTATTCATGCACAGACTGCAAAGTTAAAGTGGGACCAAGATTCAGCTTGCATTGCCTGAACCAACTTTGTTCTGCGCTGAAACGCTGTTTTCTGACATTTCAGGGTCTAACTTCAAAAATCATGCAAAACACTTCTAACACCTTCAGATATGTTTCTCTGTGTTGCAAAATAGCTTTTATTCATGCACAGAGTGTAAATTTAAAGTGGGACCAAGATTCAGCTTGCATTGCCTGAACCAACTTTGTTCTGCGCTGAAAAGCTGTTTTCTGACATTTCAGGGTCTAACTTCAAAAATCATGCAAAACACTTCTAACACCTTCAGATATGTTTCTCTGTGTTGAAAAATAGCTTTTATTCATGCACAGACTGCAAAGTTAAAGTGGGACCAAGATTCAGCTTGCATTGCCTGAACCAACTTTGTTCTGCGCTGAAACGCTGTTTTCTGACATTTCAGGGTCTAACTTCAAAAATCATGCAAAACACTTCTAACACCTTCAGATATGTTTCTCTGTGTTGCAAAATAGCTTTTATTCATGCACAGAGTGTAAATTTAAAGTGGGACCAAGATTCAGCTTGCATTGCCTGAACCAACTTTGTTCTGCGCTGAAAAGCTGTTTTCTGACATTTCAGGGTCTAACTTCAAAAATCATGCAAAACACTTCTAACACCTTCAGATATGTTTCTCTGTGTTGAAAAATAGCTTTTATTCATGCACAGACTGCAAAGTTAAAGTGGGACCAAGATTCAGCTTGCATTGCCTGAACCAACTTTGTTCTGCGCTGAAACGCTGTTTTCTGACATTTCAGGGTCTAACTTCAAAAATCATGCAAAACACTTCTAACACCTTCAGATATGTTTCTCTGTGTTGCAAAATAGCTTTTATTCATGCACAGAGTGTAAATTTAAAGTGGGACCGAGATTCAGCTTGCATTGCCTGAACCAACTTTGTTCTGCGCTGAAAAGCTGTTTTCTGACATTTCAGGGTCTAACTTCAAAAATCATGCAAAACACTTCTAACACCTTCAGATATGTTTCTCTGTGTTGAAAAATAGCTTTTATTCATGCACAGACTGCAAAGTTAAAGTGGGACCAAGATTCAGCTTGCATTGCCTGAACCAACTTTGTTCTGCGCTGAAAAGCTGTTTTCTGACATTTCAGAGTGTAATTTCAAAAATCATGCAAAACACTTCTAACACCTTCAGATATGTTTCTCTGTGTTGCAAAATAGCTTTTATTCATGCACAGAGTGTAAATTTAAAGTGGGACCAAGATTCAGCTTGCATTGCCTGAACCAACTTTGTTCTGCGCTGAAAAGCTGTTTTCTGACATTTCAGGGTCTAACTTCAAAAATCATGCAAAACACTTCTAACACCTTCAGATATGTTTCTCTGTGTTGCAAAATAGGTTTTATTCATGCACAGACTGCAAAGTTAAAGTGGGACCAAGATTCAGCTTGTATTGCCTGAACCAACTTTGTTCTGCGCTGAAACGCTGTTTTCTGACATTTCAGGGTCTAACTTCAAAAATCATGCAAAACACTTCTAACACCTTCAGATATGTTTCTCTGTGTTGCAAAATAGCTTTTATTCATGCACAGAGTGTAAATTTAAAGTGGGACCAAGATTCAGCTTGCATTGCCTGAACCAACTTTGTTCTGCGCTGAAAAGCTGTTTTCTGACATTTCAGAGTCTAACTTCAAAAATCATGCAAAACACTTCTAACACCTTCAGATATGTTTCTCTGTGTTGCAAAATAGCTTTTATTCATGCACAGAGTGTAAATTTAAAGTGGGACCAAGATTCAGCTTGCATTGCCTGAACCAACTTTGTTCTGCGCTGAAAAGCTGTTTTCTGACATTTCAGGGTCTAACTTCAAAAATCATGCAAAACACTTCTAACACCTTCAGATATGTTTCTCTGTGTTGCAAAATAGGTTTTATTCATGCACAGACTGCAAAGTTAAAGTGGGACAGAGATTCAGCTTGCATTGCCTGAACCAACTTTGTTCTGCGCTGAAACGCTGTTTTCTGACATTTCAGGGTCTAACTTCAAAAATCATGCAAAACACTTCTAACACCTTCAGATATGTTTCTCTGTGTTGCAAAATAGCTTTTATTCATGCACAGAGTGTAAATTTAAAGTGGGACCAAGATTCAGCTTGCATTGCCTGAACCAACTTTGTTCTGCGCTGAAAAGCTGTTTTCTGACATTTCAGGGTCTAACTTCAAAAATCATGCAAAACACTTCTAACACCTTCAGATATGTTTCTCTGTGTTGAAAAATAGCTTTTATTCATGCACAGACTGCAAAGTTAAAGTGGGACCAAGATTCAGCTTGCATTGCCTGAACCAACTTTGTTCTGCGCTGAAACGCTGTTTTCTGACATTTCAGGGTCTAACTTCAAAAATCATGCAAAACACTTCTAACACCTTCAGATATGTTTCTCTGTGTTGCAAAATAGCTTTTATTCATGCACAGAGTGTAAATTTAAAGTGGGACCAAGATTCAGCTTGCATTGCCTGAACCAACTTTGTTCTGCGCTGAAAAGCTGTTTTCTGACATTTCAGGGTCTAACTTCAAAAATCATGCAAAACACTTCTAACACCTTCAGATATGTTTCTCTGTGTTGAAAAATAGCTTTTATTCATGCACAGACTGCAAAGTTAAAGTGGGACCAAGATTCAGCTTGCATTGCCTGAACCAACTTTGTTCTGCGCTGAAACGCTGTTTTCTGACATTTCAGGGTCTAACTTCAAAAATCATGCAAAACACTTCTAACACCTTCAGATATGTTTCTCTGTGTTGCAAAATAGCTTTTATTCATGCACAGAGTGTAAATTTAAAGTGGGACCAAGATTCAGCTTGCATTGCCTGAACCAACTTTGTTCTGCGCTGAAAAGCTGTTTTCTGACATTTCAGAGTCTAACTTCAAAAATCATGCAAAACACTTCTAACACCTTCAGATATGTTTCTCTGTGTTGCAAAATAGCTTTTATTCATGCACAGAGTGTAAATTTAAAGTGGGACCAAGATTCAGCTTGCATTGCCTGAACCAACTTTGTTCTGCGCTGAAAAGCTGTTTTCTGACATTTCAGGGTCTAACTTCAAAAATCATGCAAAACACTTCTAACACCTTCAGATATGTTTCTCTGTGTTGCAAAATAGGTTTTATTCATGCACAGACTGCAAAGTTAAAGTGGGACCAAGATTCAGCTTGCATTGCCTGAACCAACTTTGTTCTGCGCTGAAAAGCTGTTTTCTGACATTTCAGAGTCTAACTTCAAAAATCATGCAAAACACTTCTAACACCTTCAGATATGTTTCTCTGTGTTGCAAAATAGCTTTTATTCATGCACAGAGTGTAAATTTAAAGTGGGACCAAGATTCAGCTTGCATTGCCTGAACCAACTTTGTTCTGCGCTGAAAAGCTGTTTTCTGACATTTCAGGGTCTAACTTCAAAAATCATGCAAAACACTTCTAACACCTTCAGATATGTTTCTCTGTGTTGCAAAATAGCTTTTATTCATGCACAGACTGCAAAGTTAAAGTGGGACCAAGATTCAGCTTGTATTGCCTGAACCAACTTTGTTCTGCGCTGAAACGCTGTTTTCTGACATTTCAGGGTCTAACTTCAAAAATCATGCAAAACACTTCTAACACCTTCAGATATGTTTCTCTGTGTTGCAAAATAGGTTTTATTCATGCACAGACTGCAAAGTTAAAGTGGGACAGAGATTCAGCTTGCATTGCCTGAACCAACTTTGTTCTGCGCTGAAACGCTGTTTTCTGACATTTCAGGGTCTAACTTCAAAAATCATGCAAAACACTTCTAACACCTTCAGATATGTTTCTCTGTGTTGCAAAATAGGTTTTATTCATGCACAGACTGCAAAGTTAAAGTGGGACAGAGATTCAGCTTGCATTGCCTGAACCAACTTTGTTCTGCGCTGAAACGCTGTTTTCTGACATTTCAGGGTCTAACTTCAAAAATCATGCAAAACACTTCTAACACCTTCAGATATGTTTCTCTGTGTTTCAAAATAGGTTTTATTCATGCACAGACTGCAAAGTTAAAGTGGGACCAAGATTCAGCTTGCATTGCCTGAACCAACTTTGTTCTGCGCTGAAACGCTGTTTTCTGACATTTCAGGGTCTAACTTCAAAAATCATGCAAAACACTTCTAACACCTTCAGATATGTTTCTCTGTGTTGCAAAATAGCTTTTATTCATGCACAGAGTGTAAATTTAAAGTGGGACCAAGATTCAGCTTGCATTGCCTGAACCAACTTTGTTCTGCGCTGAAAAGCTGTTTTCTGACATTTCAGGGTCTAACTTCAAAAATCATGCAAAACACTTCTAACACCTTCAGATATGTTTCTCTGTGTTGAAAAATAGCTTTTATTCATGCACAGACTGCAAAGTTAAAGTGGGACCAAGATTCAGCTTGCATTGCCTGAACCAACTTTGTTCTGCGCTGAAACGCTGTTTTCTGACATTTCAGGGTCTAACTTCAAAAATCATGCAAAACACTTCTAACACCTTCAGATATGTTTCTCTGTGTTGCAAAATAGCTTTTATTCATGCACAGAGTGTAAATTTAAAGTGGGACCAAGATTCAGCTTGCATTGCCTGAACCAACTTTGTTCTGCGCTGAAAAGCTGTTTTCTGACATTTCAGAGTCTAACTTCAAAAATCATGCAAAACACTTCTAACATCTTCAGATATGTTTCTCTGTGTTGCAAAATAGCTTTTATTCATGCACAGAGTGTAAATTTAAAGTGGGACCAAGATTCAGCTTGCATTGCCTGAACCAACTTTGTTCTGCGCTGAAAAGCTGTTTTCTGACATTTCAGGGTCTAACTTCAAAAATCATGCAAAACACTTCTAACACCTTCAGATATGTTTCTCTGTGTTGCAAAATAGGTTTTATTCATGCACAGACTGCAAAGTTAAAGTGGGACCAAGATTCAGCTTGCATTGCCTGAACCAACTTTGTTCTGCGCTGAAAAGCTGTTTTCTGACATTTCAGAGTCTAACTTCAAAAATCATGCAAAACACTTCTAACACCTTCAGATATGTTTCTCTGTGTTGCAAAATAGCTTTTATTCATGCACAGAGTGTAAATTTAATGTGGGACCAAGATTCAGCTTGCATTGCCTGAACCAACTTTGTTCTGCGCTGAAAAGCTGTTTTCTGACATTTCAGGGTGTAACTTCAAAAATCATGCAAAACACTTCTAACACCTTCAGATATGTTTCTCTGTGTTGCAAAATAGCTTTTATTCATGCACAGAGTGTAAATTTAAAGTGGGACCAAGATTCAGCTTGCATTGCCTGAACCAACTTTGTTCTGCGCTGAAAAGCTGTTTTCTGACATTTCAGGGTCTAACTTCAAAAATCATGCAAAACACTTCTAACACCTTCAGATATGTTTCTCTGTGTTGAAAAATAGCTTTTATTCATGCACAGACTGCAAAGTTAAAGTGGGACCAAGATTCAGCTTGCATTGCCTGAACCAACTTTGTTCTGCGCTGAAACGCTGTTTTCTGACATTTCAGGGTCTAACTTCAAAAATCATGCAAAACACTTCTAACACCTTCAGATATGTTTCTCTGTGTTGAAAAATAGCTTTTATTCATGCACAGACTGCAAAGTTAAAGTGGGACCAAGATTCAGCTTGCATTGCCTGAACCAACTTTGTTCTGCGCTGAAACGCTGTTTTCTGACATTTCAGGGTCTAACTTCAAAAATCATGCAAAACACTTCTAACACCTTCAGATATGTTTCTCTGTGTTGCAAAATAGCTTTTATTCATGCACAGAGTGTAAATTTAAAGTGGGACCAAGATTCAGCTTGCATTGCCTGAACCAACTTTGTTCTGCGCTGAAAAGCTGTTTTCTGACATTTCAGGGTCTAACTTCAAAAATCATGCAAAACACTTCTAACACCTTCAGATATGTTTCTCTGTGTTGCAAAATAGGTTTTATTCATGCACAGACTGCAAAGTTAAAGTGGGACCAAGATTCAGCTTGCATTGCCTGAACCAACTTTGTTCTGCGCTGAAAAGCTGTTTTCTGACATTTCAGAGTGTAATTTCAAAAATCATGCAAAACACTTCTAACACCTTCAGATATGTTTCTCTGTGTTGCAAAATAGCTTTTATTCATGCACAGAGTGTAAATTTAAAGTGGGACCAAGATTCAGCTTGCATTGCCTGAACCAACTTTGTTCTGCGCTGAAAAGCTGTTTTCTGACATTTCAGGGTCTAACTTCAAAAATCATGCAAAACACTTCTAACACCTTCAGATATGTTTCTCTGTGTTGCAAAATAGGTTTTATTCATGCACAGACTGCAAAGTTAAAGTTGGACCAAGATTCAGCTTGTATTGCCTGAACCAACTTTGTTCTGCGCTGAAACGCTGTTTTCTGACATTTCAGGGTCTAACTTCAAAAATCATGCAAAACACTTCTAACACCTTCAGATATGTTTCTCTGTGTTGCAAAATAGCTTTTATTCATGCACAGAGTGTAAATTTAAAGTGGGACCAAGATTCAGCTTGCATTGCCTGAACCAACTTTGTTCTGCGCTGAAAAGCTGTTTTCTGACATTTCAGAGTCTAACTTCAAAAATCATGCAAAACACTTCTAACACCTTCAGATATGTTTCTCTGTGTTGCAAAATAGCTTTTATTCATGCACAGAGTGTAAATTTAAAGTGGGACCAAGATTCAGCTTGCATTGCCTGAACCAACTTTGTTCTGCGCTGAAAAGCTGTTTTCTGACATTTCAGGGTCTAACTTCAAAAATCATGCAAAACACTTCTAACACCTTCAGATATGTTTCTCTGTGTTGCAAAATAGGTTTTATTCATGCACAGACTGCAAAGTTAAAGTGGGACAGAGATTCAGCTTGCATTGCCTGAACCAACTTTGTTCTGCGCTGAAACGCTGTTTTCTGACATTTCAGGGTCTAACTTCAAAAATCATGCAAAACACTTCTAACACCTTCAGATATGTTTCTCTGTGTTGCAAAATAGCTTTTATTCATGCACAGAGTGTAAATTTAAAGTGGGACCAAGATTCAGCTTGCATTGCCTGAACCAACTTTGTTCTGCGCTGAAAAGCTGTTTTCTGACATTTCAGGGTCTAACTTCAAAAATCATGCAAAACACTTCTAACACCTTCAGATATGTTTCTCTGTGTTGAAAAATAGCTTTTATTCATGCACAGACTGCAAAGTTAAAGTGGGACCAAGATTCAGCTTGCATTGCCTGAACCAACTTTGTTCTGCGCTGAAACGCTGTTTTCTGACATTTCAGGGTCTAACTTCAAAAATCATGCAAAACACTTCTAACACCTTCAGATATGTTTCTCTGTGTTGCAAAATAGCTTTTATTCATGCACAGAGTGTAAATTTAAAGTGGGACCAAGATTCAGCTTGCATTGCCTGAACCAACTTTGTTCTGCGCTGAAAAGCTGTTTTCTGACATTTCAGGGTCTAACTTCAAAAATCATGCAAAACACTTCTAACACCTTCAGATATGTTTCTCTGTGTTGAAAAATAGCTTTTATTCATGCACAGACTGCAAAGTTAAAGTGGGACCAAGATTCAGCTTGCATTGCCTGAACCAACTTTGTTCTGCGCTGAAACGCTGTTTTCTGACATTTCAGGGTCTAACTTCAAAAATCATGCAAAACACTTCTAACACCTTCAGATATGTTTCTCTGTGTTGCAAAATAGCTTTTATTCATGCACAGAGTGTAAATTTAAAGTGGGACCAAGATTCAGCTTGCATTGCCTGAACCAACTTTGTTCTGCGCTGAAAAGCTGTTTTCTGACATTTCAGAGTCTAACTTCAAAAATCATGCAAAACACTTCTAACACCTTCAGATATGTTTCTCTGTGTTGCAAAATAGCTTTTATTCATGCACAGAGTGTAAATTTAAAGTGGGACCAAGATTCAGCTTGCATTGCCTGAACCAACTTTGTTCTGCGCTGAAAAGCTGTTTTCTGACATTTCAGGGTCTAACTTCAAAAATCATGCAAAACACTTCTAACACCTTCAGATATGTTTCTCTGTGTTGCAAAATAGGTTTTATTCATGCACAGACTGCAAAGTTAAAGTGGGACCAAGATTCAGCTTGCATTGCCTGAACCAACTTTGTTCTGCGCTGAAAAGCTGTTTTCTGACCTTTCAGAGTCTAACTTCAAAAATCATGCAAAACACTTCTAACACCTTCAGATATGTTTCTCTGTGTTGCAAAATAGCTTTTATTCATGCACAGAGTGTAAATTTAATGTGGGACCAAGATTCAGCTTGCATTGCCTGAACCAACTTTGTTCTGCGCTGAAAAGCTGTTTTCTGACATTTCAGGGTCTAACTTCAAAAATCATGCAAAACACTTCTAACACCTTCAGATATGTTTCTCTGTGTTGCAAAATAGCTTTTATTCATGCACAGAGTGTAAATTTAAAGTGGGACCAAGATTCAGCTTGCATTGCCTGAACCAACTTTGTTCTGCGCTGAAAAGCTGTTTTCTGACATTTCAGGGTCTAACTTCAAAAATCATGCAAAACACTTCTAACACCTTCAGATATGTTTCTCTGTGTTGAAAAATAGCTTTTATTCATGCACAGACTGCAAAGTTAAAGTGGGACCAAGATTCAGCTTGCATTGCCTGAACCAACTTTGTTCTGCGCTGAAACGCTGTTTTCTGACATTTCAGGGTCTAACTTCAAAAATCATGCAAAACACTTCTAACACCTTCAGATATGTTTCTCTGTGTTGCAAAATAGCTTTTATTCATGCACAGAGTGTAAATTTAAAGTGGGACCAAGATTCAGCTTGCATTGCCTGAACCAACTTTGTTCTGCGCTGAAAAGCTGTTTTCTGACATTTCAGGGTCTAACTTCAAAAATCATGCAAAACACTTCTAACACCTTCAGATATGTTTCTCTGTGTTGAAAAATAGCTTTTATTCATGCACAGACTGCAAAGTTAAAGTGGGACCAAGATTCAGCTTGCATTGCCTGAACCAACTTTGTTCTGCGCTGAAACGCTGTTTTCTGACATTTCAGGGTCTAACTTCAAAAATCATGCAAAACACTTCTAACACCTTCAGATATGTTTCTCTGTGTTGCAAAATAGCTTTTATTCATGCACAGAGTGTAAATTTAAAGTGGGACCAAGATTCAGCTTGCATTGCCTGAACCAACTTTGTTCTGCGCTGAAAAGCTGTTTTCTGACATTTCAGAGT
This sequence comes from Garra rufa, assembly GCF_049309525.1. Taxonomy (NCBI): domain Eukaryota; kingdom Metazoa; phylum Chordata; class Actinopteri; order Cypriniformes; family Cyprinidae; genus Garra; species Garra rufa. The sequence goes on along the minus strand of NW_027394276.1, from coordinate 25,574,326 downwards.
CTAACTTCAAAAATCATGCAAAACACTTCTAACACCTTCAGATATGTTTCTCTGTGTTGCAAAATAGCTTTTATTCATGCACAGAGTGTAAATTTAAAGTGGGACCAAGATTCAGCTTGCATTGCCTGAACCAACTTTGTTCTGCGCTGAAAAGCTGTTTTCTGACATTTCAGGGTCTAACTTCAAAAATCATGCAAAACACTTCTAACACCTTCAGATATGTTTCTCTGTGTTGCAAAATAGGTTTTATTCATGCACAGACTGCAAAGTTAAAGTGGGACCAAGATTCAGCTTGCATTGCCTGAACCAACTTTGTTCTGCGCTGAAAAGCTGTTTTCTGACATTTCAGAGTCTAACTTCAAAAATCATGCAAAACACTTCTAACACCTTCAGATATGTTTCTCTGTGTTGCAAAATAGCTTTTATTCATGCACAGAGTGTAAATTTAATGTGGGACCAAGATTCAGCTTGCATTGCCTGAACCAACTTTGTTCTGCGCTGAAAAGCTGTTTTCTGACATTTCAGGGTCTAACTTCAAAAATCATGCAAAACACTTCTAACACCTTCAGATATGTTTCTCTGTGTTGCAAAATAGCTTTTATTCATGCACAGAGTGTAAATTTAAAGTGGGACCAAGATTCAGCTTGCATTGCCTGAACCAACTTTGTTCTGCGCTGAAAAGCTGTTTTCTGACATTTCAGGGTCTAACTTCAAAAATCATGCAAAACACTTCTAACACCTTCAGATATGTTTCTCTGTGTTGAAAAATAGCTTTTATTCATGCACAGACTGCAAAGTTAAAGTGGGACCAAGATTCAGCTTGCATTGCCTGAACCAACTTTGTTCTGCGCTGAAACGCTGTTTTCTGACATTTCAGGGTCTAACTTCAAAAATCATGCAAAACACTTCTAACACCTTCAGATATGTTTCTCTGTGTTTCAAAATAGGTTTTATTCATGCACAGACTGCAAAGTTAAAGTGGGACCAAGATTCAGCTTGCATTGCCTGAACCAACTTTGTTCTGCGCTGAAAAGCTGTTTTCTGACATTTCAGGGTCTAACTTCAAAAATCATGCAAAACACTTCTAACACCTTCAGATATGTTTCTCTGTGTTGAAAAATAGCTTTTATTCATGCACAGACTGCAAAGTTAAAGTGGGACCAAGATTCAGCTTGCATTGCCTGAACCAACTTTGTTCTGCGCTGAAACGCTGTTTTCTGACATTTCAGGGTCTAACTTCAAAAATCATGCAAAACACTTCTAACACCTTCAGATATGTTTCTCTGTGTTGCAAAATAGCTTTTATTCATGCACAGAGTGTAAATTTAAAGTGGGACCGAGATTCAGCTTGCATTGCCTGAACCAACTTTGTTCTGCGCTGAAAAGCTGTTTTCTGACATTTCAGGGTCTAACTTCAAAAATCATGCAAAACACTTCTAACACCTTCAGATATGTTTCTCTGTGTTGAAAAATAGCTTTTATTCATGCACAGACTGCAAAGTTAAAGTGGGACCAAGATTCAGCTTGCATTGCCTGAACCAACTTTGTTCTGCGCTGAAAAGCTGTTTTCTGACATTTCAGAGTGTAATTTCAAAAATCATGCAAAACACTTCTAACACCTTCAGATATGTTTCTCTGTGTTGCAAAATAGCTTTTATTCATGCACAGAGTGTAAATTTAAAGTGGGACCAAGATTCAGCTTGCATTGCCTGAACCAACTTTGTTCTGCGCTGAAAAGCTGTTTTCTGACATTTCAGGGTCTAACTTCAAAAATCATGCAAAACACTTCTAACACCTTCAGATATGTTTCTCTGTGTTGCAAAATAGGTTTTATTCATGCACAGACTGCAAAGTTAAAGTGGGACCAAGATTCAGCTTGTATTGCCTGAACCAACTTTGTTCTGCGCTGAAACGCTGTTTTCTGACATTTCAGGGTCTAACTTCAAAAATCATGCAAAACACTTCTAACACCTTCAGATATGTTTCTCTGTGTTGCAAAATAGCTTTTATTCATGCACAGAGTGTAAATTTAAAGTGGGACCAAGATTCAGCTTGCATTGCCTGAACCAACTTTGTTCTGCGCTGAAAAGCTGTTTTCTGACATTTCAGAGTCTAACTTCAAAAATCATGCAAAACACTTCTAACACCTTCAGATATGTTTCTCTGTGTTGCAAAATAGCTTTTATTCATGCACAGAGTGTAAATTTAAAGTGGGACCAAGATTCAGCTTGCATTGCCTGAACCAACTTTGTTCTGCGCTGAAAAGCTGTTTTCTGACATTTCAGGGTCTAACTTCAAAAATCATGCAAAACACTTCTAACACCTTCAGATATGTTTCTCTGTGTTGCAAAATAGGTTTTATTCATGCACAGACTGCAAAGTTAAAGTGGGACAGAGATTCAGCTTGCATTGCCTGAACCAACTTTGTTCTGCGCTGAAACGCTGTTTTCTGACATTTCAGGGTCTAACTTCAAAAATCATGCAAAACACTTCTAACACCTTCAGATATGTTTCTCTGTGTTGCAAAATAGCTTTTATTCATGCACAGAGTGTAAATTTAAAGTGGGACCAAGATTCAGCTTGCATTGCCTGAACCAAGTTTGTTCTGCGCTGAAAAGCTGTTTTCTGACATTTCAGGGTCTAACTTCAAAAATCATGCAAAACACTTCTAACACCTTCAGATATGTTTCTCTGTGTTGAAAAATAGCTTTTATTCATGCACAGACTGCAAAGTTAAAGTGGGACCAAGATTCAGCTTGCATTGCCTGAACCAACTTTGTTCTGCGCTGAAACGCTGTTTTCTGACATTTCAGGGTCTAACTTCAAAAATCATGCAAAACACTTCTAACACCTTCAGATATGTTTCTCTGTGTTGAAAAATAGCTTTTATTCATGCACAGACTGCAAAGTTAAAGTGGGACCAAGATTCAGCTTGCATTGCCTGAACCAACTTTGTTCTGCGCTGAAACGCTGTTTTCTGACATTTCAGGGTCTAACTTCAAAAATCATGCAAAACACTTCTAACACCTTCAGATATGTTTCTCTGTGTTGCAAAATAGCTTTTATTCATGCACAGAGTGTAAATTTAAAGTGGGACCAAGATTCAGCTTGCATTGCCTGAACCAACTTTGTTCTGCGCTGAAAAGCTGTTTTCTGACATTTCAGGGTCTAACTTCAAAAATCATGCAAAACACTTCTAACACCTTCAGATATGTTTCTCTGTGTTGCAAAATAGGTTTTATTCATGCACAGACTGCAAAGTTAAAGTGGGACCAAGATTCAGCTTGCATTGCCTGAACCAACTTTGTTCTGCACTGAAAAGCTGTTTTCTGACATTTCAGAGTGTAATTTCAAAAATCATGCAAAACACTTCTAACACCTTCAGATATGTTTCTCTGTGTTGCAAAATAGCTTTTATTCATGCACAGAGTGTAAATTTAAAGTGGGACCAAGATTCAGCTTGCATTGCCTGAACCAACTTTGTTCTGCGCTGAAAAGCTGTTTTCTGACATTTCAGGGTCTAACTTCAAAAATCATGCAAAACACTTCTAACACCTTCAGATATGTTTCTCTGTGTTGCAAAATAGGTTTTATTCATGCACAGACTGCAAAGTTAAAGTGGGACCAAGATTCAGCTTGTATTGCCTGAACCAACTTTGTTCTGCGCTGAAACGCTGTTTTCTGACATTTCAGGGTCTAACTTCAAAAATCATGCAAAACACTTCTAACACCTTCAGATATGTTTCTCTGTGTTGCAAAATAGGTTTTATTCATGCACAGACTGCAAAGTTAAAGTGGGACAGAGATTCAGCTTGCATTGCCTGAACCAACTTTGTTCTGTGCTGAAACGCTGTTTTCTGACATTTCAGGGTCTAACTTCAAAAATCATGCAAAACACTTCTAACACCTTCAGATATGTTTCTCTGTGTTGAAAAATAGCTTTTATTCATGCACAGACTGCAAAGTTAAAGTGGGACCAAGATTCAGCTTGCATTGCCTGAACCAACTTTGTTCTGCGCTGAAACGCTGTTTTCTGACATTTCAGGGTCTAACTTCAAAAATCATGCAAAACACTTCTAACACCTTCAGATATGTTTCTCTGTGTTGCAAAATAGCTTTTATTCATGCACAGAGTGTAAATTTAAAGTGGGACCAAGATTCAGCTTGCATTGCCTGAACCAACTTTGTTCTGCGCTGAAAAGCTGTTTTCTGACATTTCAGGGTCTAACTTCAAAAATCATGCAAAACACTTCTAACACCTTCAGATATGTTTCTCTGTGTTGAAAAATAGCTTTTATTCATGCACAGACTGCAAAGTTAAAGTGGGACCAAGATTCAGCTTGCATTGCCTGAACCAACTTTGTTCTGCGCTGAAACGCTGTTTTCTGACATTTCAGGGTCTAACTTCAAAAATCATGCAAAACACTTCTAACACCTTCAGATATGTTTCTCTGTGTTGCAAAATAGCTTTTATTCATGCACAGAGTGTAAATTTAAAGTGGGACCAAGATTCAGCTTGCATTGCCTGAACCAACTTTGTTCTGCGCTGAAAAGCTGTTTTCTGACATTTCAGGGTCTAACTTCAAAAATCATGCAAAACACTTCTAACACCTTCAGATATGTTTCTCTGTGTTGAAAAATAGCTTTTATTCATGCACAGACTGCAAAGTTAAAGTGGGACCAAGATTCAGCTTGCATTGCCTGAACCAACTTTGTTCTGCGCTGAAACGCTGTTTTCTGACATTTCAGGGTCTAACTTCAAAAATCATGCAAAACACTTCTAACACCTTCAGATATGTTTCTCTGTGTTGCAAAATAGCTTTTATTCATGCACAGAGTGTAAATTTAAAGTGGGACCGAGATTCAGCTTGCATTGCCTGAACCAACTTTGTTCTGCGCTGAAAAGCTGTTTTCTGACATTTCAGGGTCTAACTTCAAAAATCATGCAAAACACTTCTAACACCTTCAGATATGTTTCTCTGTGTTGAAAAATAGCTTTTATTCATGCACAGACTGCAAAGTTAAAGTGGGACCAAGATTCAGCTTGCATTGCCTGAACCAACTTTGTTCTGCGCTGAAAAGCTGTTTTCTGACATTTCAGAGTGTAATTTCAAAAATCATGCAAAACACTTCTAACACCTTCAGATATGTTTCTCTGTGTTGCAAAATAGCTTTTATTCATGCACAGAGTGTAAATTTAAAGTGGGACCAAGATTCAGCTTGCATTGCCTGAACCAACTTTGTTCTGCGCTGAAAAGCTGTTTTCTGACATTTCAGGGTCTAACTTCAAAAATCATGCAAAACACTTCTAACACCTTCAGATATGTTTCTCTGTGTTGCAAAATAGGTTTTATTCATGCACAGACTGCAAAGTTAAAGTGGGACCAAGATTCAGCTTGTATTGCCTGAACCAACTTTGTTCTGCGCTGAAACGCTGTTTTCTGACATTTCAGGGTCTAACTTCAAAAATCATGCAAAACACTTCTAACACCTTCAGATATGTTTCTCTGTGTTGCAAAATAGCTTTTATTCATGCACAGAGTGTAAATTTAAAGTGGGACCAAGATTCAGCTTGCATTGCCTGAACCAACTTTGTTCTGCGCTGAAAAGCTGTTTTCTGACATTTCAGAGTCTAACTTCAAAAATCATGCAAAACACTTCTAACACCTTCAGATATGTTTCTCTGTGTTGCAAAATAGCTTTTATTCATGCACAGAGTGTAAATTTAAAGTGGGACCAAGATTCAGCTTGCATTGCCTGAACCAACTTTGTTCTGCGCTGAAAAGCTGTTTTCTGACATTTCAGGGTCTAACTTCAAAAATCATGCAAAACACTTCTAACACCTTCAGATATGTTTCTCTGTGTTGCAAAATAGGTTTTATTCATGCACAGACTGCAAAGTTAAAGTGGGACAGAGATTCAGCTTGCATTGCCTGAACCAACTTTGTTCTGCGCTGAAACGCTGTTTTCTGACATTTCAGGGTCTAACTTCAAAAATCATGCAAAACACTTCTAACACCTTCAGATATGTTTCTCTGTGTTGCAAAATAGCTTTTATTCATGCACAGAGTGTAAATTTAAAGTGGGACCAAGATTCAGCTTGCATTGCCTGAACCAACTTTGTTCTGCGCTGAAAAGCTGTTTTCTGACATTTCAGGGTCTAACTTCAAAAATCATGCAAAACACTTCTAACACCTTCAGATATGTTTCTCTGTGTTGAAAAATAGCTTTTATTCATGCACAGACTGCAAAGTTAAAGTGGGACCAAGATTCAGCTTGCATTGCCTGAACCAACTTTGTTCTGCGCTGAAACGCTGTTTTCTGACATTTCAGGGTCTAACTTCAAAAATCATGCAAAACACTTCTAACACCTTCAGATATGTTTCTCTGTGTTGCAAAATAGCTTTTATTCATGCACAGAGTGTAAATTTAAAGTGGGACCAAGATTCAGCTTGCATTGCCTGAACCAACTTTGTTCTGCGCTGAAAAGCTGTTTTCTGACATTTCAGGGTCTAACTTCAAAAATCATGCAAAACACTTCTAACACCTTCAGATATGTTTCTCTGTGTTGAAAAATAGCTTTTATTCATGCACAGACTGCAAAGTTAAAGTGGGACCAAGATTCAGCTTGCATTGCCTGAACCAACTTTGTTCTGCGCTGAAACGCTGTTTTCTGACATTTCAGGGTCTAACTTCAAAAATCATGCAAAACACTTCTAACACCTTCAGATATGTTTCTCTGTGTTGCAAAATAGCTTTTATTCATGCACAGAGTGTAAATTTAAAGTGGGACCAAGATTCAGCTTGCATTGCCTGAACCAACTTTGTTCTGCGCTGAAAAGCTGTTTTCTGACATTTCAGAGTCTAACTTCAAAAATCATGCAAAACACTTCTAACACCTTCAGATATGTTTCTCTGTGTTGCAAAATAGCTTTTATTCATGCACAGAGTGTAAATTTAAAGTGGGACCAAGATTCAGCTTGCATTGCCTGAACCAACTTTGTTCTGCGCTGAAAAGCTGTTTTCTGACATTTCAGGGTCTAACTTCAAAAATCATGCAAAACACTTCTAACACCTTCAGATATGTTTCTCTGTGTTGCAAAATAGGTTTTATTCATGCACAGACTGCAAAGTTAAAGTGGGACCAAGATTCAGCTTGCATTGCCTGAACCAACTTTGTTCTGCGCTGAAAAGCTGTTTTCTGACATTTCAGAGTCTAACTTCAAAAATCATGCAAAACACTTCTAACACCTTCAGATATGTTTCTCTGTGTTGCAAAATAGCTTTTATTCATGCACAGAGTGTAAATTTAAAGTGGGACCAAGATTCAGCTTGCATTGCCTGAACCAACTTTGTTCTGCGCTGAAAAGCTGTTTTCTGACATTTCAGGGTCTAACTTCAAAAATCATGCAAAACACTTCTAACACCTTCAGATATGTTTCTCTGTGTTGCAAAATAGCTTTTATTCATGCACAGACTGCAAAGTTAAAGTGGGACCAAGATTCAGCTTGTATTGCCTGAACCAACTTTGTTCTGCGCTGAAACGCTGTTTTCTGACATTTCAGGGTCTAACTTCAAAAATCATGCAAAACACTTCTAACACCTTCAGATATGTTTCTCTGTGTTGCAAAATAGGTTTTATTCATGCACAGACTGCAAAGTTAAAGTGGGACAGAGATTCAGCTTGCATTGCCTGAACCAACTTTGTTCTGCGCTGAAACGCTGTTTTCTGACATTTCAGGGTCTAACTTCAAAAATCATGCAAAACACTTCTAACACCTTCAGATATGTTTCTCTGTGTTGCAAAATAGGTTTTATTCATGCACAGACTGCAAAGTTAAAGTGGGACAGAGATTCAGCTTGCATTGCCTGAACCAACTTTGTTCTGCGCTGAAACGCTGTTTTCTGACATTTCAGGGTCTAACTTCAAAAATCATGCAAAACACTTCTAACACCTTCAGATATGTTTCTCTGTGTTTCAAAATAGGTTTTATTCATGCACAGACTGCAAAGTTAAAGTGGGACCAAGATTCAGCTTGCATTGCCTGAACCAACTTTGTTCTGCGCTGAAACGCTGTTTTCTGACATTTCAGGGTCTAACTTCAAAAATCATGCAAAACACTTCTAACACCTTCAGATATGTTTCTCTGTGTTGCAAAATAGCTTTTATTCATGCACAGAGTGTAAATTTAAAGTGGGACCAAGATTCAGCTTGCATTGCCTGAACCAACTTTGTTCTGCGCTGAAAAGCTGTTTTCTGACATTTCAGGGTCTAACTTCAAAAATCATGCAAAACACTTCTAACACCTTCAGATATGTTTCTCTGTGTTGAAAAATAGCTTTTATTCATGCACAGACTGCAAAGTTAAAGTGGGACCAAGATTCAGCTTGCATTGCCTGAACCAACTTTGTTCTGCGCTGAAACGCTGTTTTCTGACATTTCAGGGTCTAACTTCAAAAATCATGCAAAACACTTCTAACACCTTCAGATATGTTTCTCTGTGTTGCAAAATAGCTTTTATTCATGCACAGAGTGTAAATTTAAAGTGGGACCAAGATTCAGCTTGCATTGCCTGAACCAACTTTGTTCTGCGCTGAAAAGCTGTTTTCTGACATTTCAGAGTCTAACTTCAAAAATCATGCAAAACACTTCTAACATCTTCAGATATGTTTCTCTGTGTTGCAAAATAGCTTTTATTCATGCACAGAGTGTAAATTTAAAGTGGGACCAAGATTCAGCTTGCATTGCCTGAACCAACTTTGTTCTGCGCTGAAAAGCTGTTTTCTGACATTTCAGGGTCTAACTTCAAAAATCATGCAAAACACTTCTAACACCTTCAGATATGTTTCTCTGTGTTGCAAAATAGGTTTTATTCATGCACAGACTGCAAAGTTAAAGTGGGACCAAGATTCAGCTTGCATTGCCTGAACCAACTTTGTTCTGCGCTGAAAAGCTGTTTTCTGACATTTCAGAGTCTAACTTCAAAAATCATGCAAAACACTTCTAACACCTTCAGATATGTTTCTCTGTGTTGCAAAATAGCTTTTATTCATGCACAGAGTGTAAATTTAATGTGGGACCAAGATTCAGCTTGCATTGCCTGAACCAACTTTGTTCTGCGCTGAAAAGCTGTTTTCTGACATTTCAGGGTGTAACTTCAAAAATCATGCAAAACACTTCTAACACCTTCAGATATGTTTCTCTGTGTTGCAAAATAGCTTTTATTCATGCACAGAGTGTAAATTTAAAGTGGGACCAAGATTCAGCTTGCATTGCCTGAACCAACTTTGTTCTGCGCTGAAAAGCTGTTTTCTGACATTTCAGGGTCTAACTTCAAAAATCATGCAAAACACTTCTAACACCTTCAGATATGTTTCTCTGTGTTGAAAAATAGCTTTTATTCATGCACAGACTGCAAAGTTAAAGTGGGACCAAGATTCAGCTTGCATTGCCTGAACCAACTTTGTTCTGCGCTGAAACGCTGTTTTCTGACATTTCAGGGTCTAACTTCAAAAATCATGCAAAACACTTCTAACACCTTCAGATATGTTTCTCTGTGTTGAAAAATAGCTTTTATTCATGCACAGACTGCAAAGTTAAAGTGGGACCAAGATTCAGCTTGCATTGCCTGAACCAACTTTGTTCTGCGCTGAAACGCTGTTTTCTGACATTTCAGGGTCTAACTTCAAAAATCATGCAAAACACTTCTAACACCTTCAGATATGTTTCTCTGTGTTGCAAAATAGCTTTTATTCATGCACAGAGTGTAAATTTAAAGTGGGACCAAGATTCAGCTTGCATTGCCTGAACCAACTTTGTTCTGCGCTGAAAAGCTGTTTTCTGACATTTCAGGGTCTAACTTCAAAAATCATGCAAAACACTTCTAACACCTTCAGATATGTTTCTCTGTGTTGCAAAATAGGTTTTATTCATGCACAGACTGCAAAGTTAAAGTGGGACCAAGATTCAGCTTGCATTGCCTGAACCAACTTTGTTCTGCGCTGAAAAGCTGTTTTCTGACATTTCAGAGTGTAATTTCAAAAATCATGCAAAACACTTCTAACACCTTCAGATATGTTTCTCTGTGTTGCAAAATAGCTTTTATTCATGCACAGAGTGTAAATTTAAAGTGGGACCAAGATTCAGCTTGCATTGCCTGAACCAACTTTGTTCTGCGCTGAAAAGCTGTTTTCTGACATTTCAGGGTCTAACTTCAAAAATCATGCAAAACACTTCTAACACCTTCAGATATGTTTCTCTGTGTTGCAAAATAGGTTTTATTCATGCACAGACTGCAAAGTTAAAGTTGGACCAAGATTCAGCTTGTATTGCCTGAACCAACTTTGTTCTGCGCTGAAACGCTGTTTTCTGACATTTCAGGGTCTAACTTCAAAAATCATGCAAAACACTTCTAACACCTTCAGATATGTTTCTCTGTGTTGCAAAATAGCTTTTATTCATGCACAGAGTGTAAATTTAAAGTGGGACCAAGATTCAGCTTGCATTGCCTGAACCAACTTTGTTCTGCGCTGAAAAGCTGTTTTCTGACATTTCAGAGTCTAACTTCAAAAATCATGCAAAACACTTCTAACACCTTCAGATATGTTTCTCTGTGTTGCAAAATAGCTTTTATTCATGCACAGAGTGTAAATTTAAAGTGGGACCAAGATTCAGCTTGCATTGCCTGAACCAACTTTGTTCTGCGCTGAAAAGCTGTTTTCTGACATTTCAGGGTCTAACTTCAAAAATCATGCAAAACACTTCTAACACCTTCAGATATGTTTCTCTGTGTTGCAAAATAGGTTTTATTCATGCACAGACTGCAAAGTTAAAGTGGGACAGAGATTCAGCTTGCATTGCCTGAACCAACTTTGTTCTGCGCTGAAACGCTGTTTTCTGACATTTCAGGGTCTAACTTCAAAAATCATGCAAAACACTTCTAACACCTTCAGATATGTTTCTCTGTGTTGCAAAATAGCTTTTATTCATGCACAGAGTGTAAATTTAAAGTGGGACCAAGATTCAGCTTGCATTGCCTGAACCAACTTTGTTCTGCGCTGAAAAGCTGTTTTCTGACATTTCAGGGTCTAACTTCAAAAATCATGCAAAACACTTCTAACACCTTCAGATATGTTTCTCTGTGTTGAAAAATAGCTTTTATTCATGCACAGACTGCAAAGTTAAAGTGGGACCAAGATTCAGCTTGCATTGCCTGAACCAACTTTGTTCTGCGCTGAAACGCTGTTTTCTGACATTTCAGGGTCTAACTTCAAAAATCATGCAAAACACTTCTAACACCTTCAGATATGTTTCTCTGTGTTGCAAAATAGCTTTTATTCATGCACAGAGTGTAAATTTAAAGTGGGACCAAGATTCAGCTTGCATTGCCTGAACCAACTTTGTTCTGCGCTGAAAAGCTGTTTTCTGACATTTCAGGGTCTAACTTCAAAAATCATGCAAAACACTTCTAACACCTTCAGATATGTTTCTCTGTGTTGAAAAATAGCTTTTATTCATGCACAGACTGCAAAGTTAAAGTGGGACCAAGATTCAGCTTGCATTGCCTGAACCAACTTTGTTCTGCGCTGAAACGCTGTTTTCTGACATTTCAGGGTCTAACTTCAAAAATCATGCAAAACACTTCTAACACCTTCAGATATGTTTCTCTGTGTTGCAAAATAGCTTTTATTCATGCACAGAGTGTAAATTTAAAGTGGGACCAAGATTCAGCTTGCATTGCCTGAACCAACTTTGTTCTGCGCTGAAAAGCTGTTTTCTGACATTTCAGAGTCTAACTTCAAAAATCATGCAAAACACTTCTAACACCTTCAGATATGTTTCTCTGTGTTGCAAAATAGCTTTTATTCATGCACAGAGTGTAAATTTAAAGTGGGACCAAGATTCAGCTTGCATTGCCTGAACCAACTTTGTTCTGCGCTGAAAAGCTGTTTTCTGACATTTCAGGGTCTAACTTCAAAAATCATGCAAAACACTTCTAACACCTTCAGATATGTTTCTCTGTGTTGCAAAATAGGTTTTATTCATGCACAGACTGCAAAGTTAAAGTGGGACCAAGATTCAGCTTGCATTGCCTGAACCAACTTTGTTCTGCGCTGAAAAGCTGTTTTCTGACCTTTCAGAGTCTAACTTCAAAAATCATGCAAAACACTTCTAACACCTTCAGATATGTTTCTCTGTGTTGCAAAATAGCTTTTATTCATGCACAGAGTGTAAATTTAATGTGGGACCAAGATTCAGCTTGCATTGCCTGAACCAACTTTGTTCTGCGCTGAAAAGCTGTTTTCTGACATTTCAGGGTCTAACTTCAAAAATCATGCAAAACACTTCTAACACCTTCAGATATGTTTCTCTGTGTTGCAAAATAGCTTTTATTCATGCACAGAGTGTAAATTTAAAGTGGGACCAAGATTCAGCTTGCATTGCCTGAACCAACTTTGTTCTGCGCTGAAAAGCTGTTTTCTGACATTTCAGGGTCTAACTTCAAAAATCATGCAAAACACTTCTAACACCTTCAGATATGTTTCTCTGTGTTGAAAAATAGCTTTTATTCATGCACAGACTGCAAAGTTAAAGTGGGACCAAGATTCAGCTTGCATTGCCTGAACCAACTTTGTTCTGCGCTGAAACGCTGTTTTCTGACATTTCAGGGTCTAACTTCAAAAATCATGCAAAACACTTCTAACACCTTCAGATATGTTTCTCTGTGTTGCAAAATAGCTTTTATTCATGCACAGAGTGTAAATTTAAAGTGGGACCAAGATTCAGCTTGCATTGCCTGAACCAACTTTGTTCTGCGCTGAAAAGCTGTTTTCTGACATTTCAGGGTCTAACTTCAAAAATCATGCAAAACACTTCTAACACCTTCAGATATGTTTCTCTGTGTTGAAAAATAGCTTTTATTCATGCACAGACTGCAAAGTTAAAGTGGGACCAAGATTCAGCTTGCATTGCCTGAACCAACTTTGTTCTGCGCTGAAACGCTGTTTTCTGACATTTCAGGGTCTAACTTCAAAAATCATGCAAAACACTTCTAACACCTTCAGATATGTTTCTCTGTGTTGCAAAATAGCTTTTATTCATGCACAGAGTGTAAATTTAAAGTGGGACCAAGATTCAGCTTGCATTGCCTGAACCAACTTTGTTCTGCGCTGAAAAGCTGTTTTCTGACATTTCAGAGTCTAACTTCAAAAATCATGCAAAACACTTCTAACACCTTCAGATATGTTTCTCTGTGTTGCAAAATAGCTTTTATTCATGCACAGAGTGTAAATTTAAAGTGGGACCAAGATTCAGCTTGCATTGCCTGAACCAACTTTGTTCTGCGCTGAAAAGCTGTTTTCTGACATTTCAGGGTCTAACTTCAAAAATCATGCAAAACACTTCTAACACCTTCAGATATGTTTCTCTGTGTTGCAAAATAGGTTTTATTCATGCACAGACTGCAAAGTTAAAGTGGGACCAAGATTCAGCTTGCATTGCCTGAACCAACTTTGTTCTGCGCTGAAAAGCTGTTTTCTGACATTTCAGAGTCTAACTTCAAAAATCATGCAAAACACTTCTAACACCTTCAGATATGTTTCTCTGTGTTGCAAAATAGCTTTTATTCATGCACAGAGTGTAAATTTAATGTGGGACCAAGATTCAGCTTGCATTGCCTGAACCAACTTTGTTCTGCGCTGAAAAGCTGTTTTCTGACATTTCAGGGTCTAACTTCAAAAATCATGCAAAACACTTCTAACACCTTCAGATATGTTTCTCTGTGTTGCAAAATAGCTTTTATTCATGCACAGAGTGTAAATTTAAAGTGGGACCAAGATTCAGCTTGCATTGCCTGAACCAACTTTGTTCTGCGCTGAAAAGCTGTTTTCTGACATTTCAGGGTCTAACTTCAAAAATCATGCAAAACACTTCTAACACCTTCAGATATGTTTCTCTGTGTTGAAAAATAGCTTTTATTCATGCACAGACTGCAAAGTTAAAGTGGGACCAAGATTCAGCTTGCATTGCCTGAACCAACTTTGTTCTGCGCTGAAACGCTGTTTTCTGACATTTCAGGGTCTAACTTCAAAAATCATGCAAAACACTTCTAACACCTTCAGATATGTTTCTCTGTGTTTCAAAATAGGTTTTATTCATGCACAGACTGCAAAGTTAAAGTGGGACCAAGATTCAGCTTGCATTGCCTGAACCAACTTTGTTCTGCGCTGAAAAGCTGTTTTCTGACATTTCAGGGTCTAACTTCAAAAATCATGCAAAACACTTCTAACACCTTCAGATATGTTTCTCTGTGTTGAAAAATAGCTTTTATTCATGCACAGACTGCAAAGTTAAAGTGGGACCAAGATTCAGCTTGCATTGCCTGAACCAACTTTGTTCTGCGCTGAAACGCTGTTTTCTGACATTTCAGGGTCTAACTTCAAAAATCATGCAAAACACTTCTAACACCTTCAGATATGTTTCTCTGTGTTGCAAAATAGCTTTTATTCATGCACAGAGTGTAAATTTAAAGTGGGACCGAGATTCAGCTTGCATTGCCTGAACCAACTTTGTTCTGCGCTGAAAAGCTGTTTTCTGACATTTCAGGGTCTAACTTCAAAAATCATGCAAAACACTTCTAACACCTTCAGATATGTTTCTCTGTGTTGAAAAATAGCTTTTATTCATGCACAGACTGCAAAGTTAAAGTGGGACCAAGATTCAGCTTGCATTGCCTGAACCAACTTTGTTCTGCGCTGAAAAGCTGTTTTCTGACATTTCAGAGTGTAATTTCAAAAATCATGCAAAACACTTCTAACACCTTCAGATATGTTTCTCTGTGTTGCAAAATAGCTTTTATTCATGCACAGAGTGTAAATTTAAAGTGGGACCAAGATTCAGCTTGCATTGCCTGAACCAACTTTGTTCTGCGCTGAAAAGCTGTTTTCTGACATTTCAGGGTCTAACTTCAAAAATCATGCAAAACACTTCTAACACCTTCAGATATGTTTCTCTGTGTTGCAAAATAGGTTTTATTCATGCACAGACTGCAAAGTTAAAGTGGGACCAAGATTCAGCTTGTATTGCCTGAACCAACTTTGTTCTGCGCTGAAACGCTGTTTTCTGACATTTCAGGGTCTAACTTCAAAAATCATGCAAAACACTTCTAACACCTTCAGATATGTTTCTCTGTGTTGCAAAATAGCTTTTATTCATGCACAGAGTGTAAATTTAAAGTGGGACCAAGATTCAGCTTGCATTGCCTGAACCAACTTTGTTCTGCGCTGAAAAGCTGTTTTCTGACATTTCAGAGTCTAACTTCAAAAATCATGCAAAACACTTCTAACACCTTCAGATATGTTTCTCTGTGTTGCAAAATAGCTTTTATTCATGCACAGAGTGTAAATTTAAAGTGGGACCAAGATTCAGCTTGCATTGCCTGAACCAACTTTGTTCTGCGCTGAAAAGCTGTTTTCTGACATTTCAGGGTCTAACTTCAAAAATCATGCAAAACACTTCTAACACCTTCAGATATGTTTCTCTGTGTTGCAAAATAGGTTTTATTCATGCACAGACTGCAAAGTTAAAGTGGGACAGAGATTCAGCTTGCATTGCCTGAACCAACTTTGTTCTGCGCTGAAACGCTGTTTTCTGACATTTCAGGGTCTAACTTCAAAAATCATGCAAAACACTTCTAACACCTTCAGATATGTTTCTCTGTGTTGCAAAATAGCTTTTATTCATGCACAGAGTGTAAATTTAAAGTGGGACCAAGATTCAGCTTGCATTGCCTGAACCAACTTTGTTCTGCGCTGAAAAGCTGTTTTCTGACATTTCAGGGTCTAACTTCAAAAATCATGCAAAACACTTCTAACACCTTCAGATATGTTTCTCTGTGTTGAAAAATAGCTTTTATTCATGCACAGACTGCAAAGTTAAAGTGGGACCAAGATTCAGCTTGCATTGCCTGAACCAACTTTGTTCTGCGCTGAAACGCTGTTTTCTGACATTTCAGGGTCTAACTTCAAAAATCATGCAAAACACTTCTAACACCTTCAGATATGTTTCTCTGTGTTGCAAAATAGCTTTTATTCATGCACAGAGTGTAAATTTAAAGTGGGACCAAGATTCAGCTTGCATTGCCTGAACCAACTTTGTTCTGCGCTGAAAAGCTGTTTTCTGACATTTCAGGGTCTAACTTCAAAAATCATGCAAAACACTTCTAACACCTTCAGATATGTTTCTCTGTGTTGAAAAATAGCTTTTATTCATGCACAGACTGCAAAGTTAAAGTGGGACCAAGATTCAGCTTGCATTGCCTGAACCAACTTTGTTCTGCGCTGAAACGCTGTTTTCTGACATTTCAGGGTCTAACTTCAAAAATCATGCAAAACACTTCTAACACCTTCAGATATGTTTCTCTGTGTTGCAAAATAGCTTTTATTCATGCACAGAGTGTAAATTTAAAGTGGGACCAAGATTCAGCTTGCATTGCCTGAACCAACTTTGTTCTGCGCTGAAAAGCTGTTTTCTGACATTTCAGAGTCTAACTTCAAAAATCATGCAAAACACTTCTAACACCTTCAGATATGTTTCTCTGTGTTGCAAAATAGCTTTTATTCATGCACAGAGTGTAAATTTAAAGTGGGACCAAGATTCAGCTTGCATTGCCTGAACCAACTTTGTTCTGCGCTGAAAAGCTGTTTTCTGACATTTCAGGGTCTAACTTCAAAAATCATGCAAAACACTTCTAACACCTTCAGATATGTTTCTCTGTGTTGCAAAATAGGTTTTATTCATGCACAGACTGCAAAGTTAAAGTGGGACCAAGATTCAGCTTGCATTGCCTGAACCAACTTTGTTCTGCGCTGAAAAGCTGTTTTCTGACATTTCAGAGTCTAACTTCAAAAATCATGCAAAACACTTCTAACACCTTCAGATATGTTTCTCTGTGTTGCAAAATAGCTTTTATTCATGCACAGAGTGTAAATTTAATGTGGGACCAAGATTCAGCTTGCATTGCCTGAACCAACTTTGTTCTGCGCTGAAAAGCTGTTTTCTGACATTTCAGGGTCTAACTTCAAAAATCATGCAAAACACTTCTAACACCTTCAGATATGTTTCTCTGTGTTGCAAAATAGCTTTTATTCATGCACAGAGTGTAAATTTAAAGTGGGACCAAGATTCAGCTTGCATTGCCTGAACCAACTTTGTTCTGCGCTGAAAAGCTGTTTTCTGACATTTCAGAGTCTAACTTCAAAAATCATGCAAAACACTTCTAACACCTTCAGATATGTTTCTCTGTGTTGCAAAATAGCTTTTATTCATGCACAGAGTGTAAATTTAAAGTGGGACCAAGATTCAGCTTGCATTGCCTGAACCAACTTTGTTCTGCGCTGAAAAGCTGTTTTCTGACATTTCAGGGTCTAACTTCAAAAATCATGCAAAACACTTCTAACACCTTCAGATATGTTTCTCTGTGTTGCAAAATAGGTTTTATTCATGCACAGACTGCAAAGTTAAAGTGGGACCAAGATTCAGCTTGCATTGCCTGAACCAACTTTGTTCTGCGCTGAAAAGCTGTTTTCTGACATTTCAGAGTCTAACTTCAAAAATCATGCAAAACACTTCTAACACCTTCAGATATGTTTCTCTGTGTTGCAAAATAGCTTTTATTCATGCACAGAGTGTAAATTTAATGTGGGACCAAGATTCAGCTTGCATTGCCTGAACCAACTTTGTTCTGCGCTGAAAAGCTGTTTTCTGACATTTCAGGGTCTAACTTCAAAAATCATGCAAAACACTTCTAACACCTTCAGATATGTTTCTCTGTGTTGCAAAATAGCTTTTATTCATGCACAGAGTGTAAATTTAAAGTGGGACCAAGATTCAGCTTGCATTGCCTGAACCAACTTTGTTCTGCGCTGAAAAGCTGTTTTCTGACATTTCAGGGTCTAACTTCAAAAATCATGCAAAACACTTCTAACACCTTCAGATATGTTTCTCTGTGTTGAAAAATAGCTTTTATTCATGCACAGACTGCAAAGTTAAAGTGGGACCAAGATTCAGCTTGCATTGCCTGAACCAACTTTGTTCTGCGCTGAAAAGCTGTTTTCTGACATTTCAGAGTCTAACTTCAAAAATCATGCAAAACACTTCTAACACCTTCAGATATGTTTCTCTGTGTTGCAAAATAGCTTTTATTCATGCACAGAGTGTAAATTTAAAGTGGGACCAAGATTCAGCTTGCATTGCCTGAACCAACTTTGTTCTGCGCTGAAAAGCTGTTTTCTGACATTTCAGGGTCTAACTTCAAAAATCATGCAAAACACTTCTAACACCTTCAGATATGTTTCTCTGTGTTGAAAAATAGCTTTTATTCATGCACAGACTGCAAAGTTAAAGTGGGACCAAGATTCAGCTTGCATTGCCTGAACCAACTTTGTTCTGCGCTGAAACGCTGTTTTCTGACATTTCAGGGTCTAACTTCAAAAATCATGCAAAACACTTCTAACACCTTCAGATATGTTTCTCTGTGTTTCAAAATAGGTTTTATTCATGCACAGACTGCAAAGTTAAAGTGGGACCAAGATTCAGCTTGCATTGCCTGAACCAACTTTGTTCTGCGCTGAAACGCTGTTTTCTGACATTTCAGGGTCTAACTTCAAAAATCATGCAAAACACTTCTAACACCTTCAGATATGTTTCTCTGTGTTGCAAAATAGCTTTTATTCATGCACAGAGTGTAAATTTAAAGTGGGACCAAGATTCAGCTTGCATTGCCTGAACCAACTTTGTTCTGCGCTGAAAAGCTGTTTTCTGACATTTCAGGGTCTAACTTCAAAAATCATGCAAAACACTTCTAACACCTTCAGATATGTTTCTCTGTGTTGAAAAATAGCTTTTATTCATGCACAGACTGCAAAGTTAAAGTGGGACCAAGATTCAGCTTGCATTGCCTGAACCAACTTTGTTCTGCGCTGAAACGCTGTTTTCTGACATTTCAGGGTCTAACTTCAAAAATCATGCAAAACACTTCTAACACCTTCAGATATGTTTCTCTGTGTTGCAAAATAGCTTTTATTCATGCACAGAGTGTAAATTTAAAGTGGGACCAAGATTCAGCTTGCATTGCCTGAACCAACTTTGTTCTGCGCTGAAAAGCTGTTTTCTGACATTTCAGAGTCTAACTTCAAAAATCATGCAAAACACTTCTAACACCTTCAGATATGTTTCTCTGTGTTGCAAAATAGCTTTTATTCATGCACAGAGTGTAAATTTAAAGTGGGACCAAGATTCAGCTTGCATTGCCTGAACCAACTTTGTTCTGCGCTGAAAAGCTGTTTTCTGACATTTCAGGGTCTAACTTCAAAAATCATGCAAAACACTTCTAACACCTTCAGATATGTTTCTCTGTGTTGCAAAATAGGTTTTATTCATGCACAGACTGCAAAGTTAAAGTGGGACCAAGATTCAGCTTGCATTGCCTGAACCAACTTTGTTCTGCGCTGAAAAGCTGTTTTCTGACATTTCAGAGTCTAACTTCAAAAATCATGCAAAACACTTCTAACACCTTCAGATATGTTTCTCTGTGTTGCAAAATAGCTTTTATTCATGCACAGAGTGTAAATTTAATGTGGGACCAAGATTCAGCTTGCATTGCCTGAACCAACTTTGTTCTGCGCTGAAAAGCTGTTTTCTGACATTTCAGGGTGTAACTTCAAAAATCATGCAAAACACTTCTAACACCTTCAGATATGTTTCTCTGTGTTGCAAAATAGCTTTTATTCATGCACAGAGTGTAAATTTAAAGTGGGACCAAGATTCAGCTTGCATTGCCTGAACCAACTTTGTTCTGCGCTGAAAAGCTGTTTTCTGACATTTCAGGGTCTAACTTCAAAAATCATGCAAAACACTTCTAACACCTTCAGATATGTTTCTCTGTGTTGAAAAATAGCTTTTATTCATGCACAGACTGCAAAGTTAAAGTGGGACCAAGATTCAGCTTGCATTGCCTGAACCAACTTTGTTCTGCGCTGAAACGCTGTTTTCTGACATTTCAGGGTCTAACTTCAAAAATCATGCAAAACACTTCTAACACCTTCAGATATGTTTCTCTGTGTTGAAAAATAGCTTTTATTCATGCACAGACTGCAAAGTTAAAGTGGGACCAAGATTCAGCTTGCATTGCCTGAACCAACTTTGTTCTGCGCTGAAACGCTGTTTTCTGACATTTCAGGGTCTAACTTCAAAAATCATGCAAAACACTTCTAACACCTTCAGATATGTTTCTCTGTGTTGCAAAATAGCTTTTATTCATGCACAGAGTGTAAATTTAAAGTGGGACCAAGATTCAGCTTGCATTGCCTGAACCAACTTTGTTCTGCGCTGAAAAGCTGTTTTCTGACATTTCAGGGTCTAACTTCAAAAATCATGCAAAACACTTCTAACACCTTCAGATATGTTTCTCTGTGTTGCAAAATAGGTTTTATTCATGCACAGACTGCAAAGTTAAAGTGGGACCAAGATTCAGCTTGCATTGCCTGAACCAACTTTGTTCTGCGCTGAAAAGCTGTTTTCTGACATTTCAGAGTGTAATTTCAAAAATCATGCAAAACACTTCTAACACCTTCAGATATGTTTCTCTGTGTTGCAAAATAGCTTTTATTCATGCACAGAGTGTAAATTTAAAGTGGGACCAAGATTCAGCTTGCATTGCCTGAACCAACTTTGTTCTGCGCTGAAAAGCTGTTTTCTGACATTTCAGGGTCTAACTTCAAAAATCATGCAAAACACTTCTAACACCTTCAGATATGTTTCTCTGTGTTGCAAAATAGGTTTTATTCATGCACAGACTGCAAAGTTAAAGTTGGACCAAGATTCAGCTTGTATTGCCTGAACCAACTTTGTTCTGCGCTGAAACGCTGTTTTCTGACATTTCAGGGTCTAACTTCAAAAATCATGCAAAACACTTCTAACACCTTCAGATATGTTTCTCTGTGTTGCAAAATAGCTTTTATTCATGCACAGAGTGTAAATTTAAAGTGGGACCAAGATTCAGCTTGCATTGCCTGAACCAACTTTGTTCTGCGCTGAAAAGCTGTTTTCTGACATTTCAGAGTCTAACTTCAAAAATCATGCAAAACACTTCTAACACCTTCAGATATGTTTCTCTGTGTTGCAAAATAGCTTTTATTCATGCACAGAGTGTAAATTTAAAGTGGGACCAAGATTCAGCTTGCATTGCCTGAACCAACTTTGTTCTGCGCTGAAAAGCTGTTTTCTGACATTTCAGGGTCTAACTTCAAAAATCATGCAAAACACTTCTAACACCTTCAGATATGTTTCTCTGTGTTGCAAAATAGGTTTTATTCATGCACAGACTGCAAAGTTAAAGTGGGACAGAGATTCAGCTTGCATTGCCTGAACCAACTTTGTTCTGCGCTGAAACGCTGTTTTCTGACATTTCAGGGTCTAACTTCAAAAATCATGCAAAACACTTCTAACACCTTCAGATATGTTTCTCTGTGTTGCAAAATAGCTTTTATTCATGCACAGAGTGTAAATTTAAAGTGGGACCAAGATTCAGCTTGCATTGCCTGAACCAACTTTGTTCTGCGCTGAAAAGCTGTTTTCTGACATTTCAGGGTCTAACTTCAAAAATCATGCAAAACACTTCTAACACCTTCAGATATGTTTCTCTGTGTTGAAAAATAGCTTTTATTCATGCACAGACTGCAAAGTTAAAGTGGGACCAAGATTCAGCTTGCATTGCCTGAACCAACTTTGTTCTGCGCTGAAACGCTGTTTTCTGACATTTCAGGGTCTAACTTCAAAAATCATGCAAAACACTTCTAACACCTTCAGATATGTTTCTCTGTGTTGCAAAATAGCTTTTATTCATGCACAGAGTGTAAATTTAAAGTGGGACCAAGATTCAGCTTGCATTGCCTGAACCAACTTTGTTCTGCGCTGAAAAGCTGTTTTCTGACATTTCAGGGTCTAACTTCAAAAATCATGCAAAACACTTCTAACACCTTCAGATATGTTTCTCTGTGTTGAAAAATAGCTTTTATTCATGCACAGACTGCAAAGTTAAAGTGGGACCAAGATTCAGCTTGCATTGCCTGAACCAACTTTGTTCTGCGCTGAAACGCTGTTTTCTGACATTTCAGGGTCTAACTTCAAAAATCATGCAAAACACTTCTAACACCTTCAGATATGTTTCTCTGTGTTGCAAAATAGCTTTTATTCATGCACAGAGTGTAAATTTAAAGTGGGACCAAGATTCAGCTTGCATTGCCTGAACCAACTTTGTTCTGCGCTGAAAAGCTGTTTTCTGACATTTCAGAGTCTAACTTCAAAAATCATGCAAAACACTTCTAACACCTTCAGATATGTTTCTCTGTGTTGCAAAATAGCTTTTATTCATGCACAGAGTGTAAATTTAAAGTGGGACCAAGATTCAGCTTGCATTGCCTGAACCAACTTTGTTCTGCGCTGAAAAGCTGTTTTCTGACATTTCAGGGTCTAACTTCAAAAATCATGCAAAACACTTCTAACACCTTCAGATATGTTTCTCTGTGTTGCAAAATAGGTTTTATTCATGCACAGACTGCAAAGTTAAAGTGGGACCAAGATTCAGCTTGCATTGCCTGAACCAACTTTGTTCTGCGCTGAAAAGCTGTTTTCTGACATTTCAGAGTCTAACTTCAAAAATCATGCAAAACACTTCTAACACCTTCAGATATGTTTCTCTGTGTTGCAAAATAGCTTTTATTCATGCACAGAGTGTAAATTTAATGTGGGACCAAGATTCAGCTTGCATTGCCTGAACCAACTTTGTTCTGCGCTGAAAAGCTGTTTTCTGACATTTCAGGGTCTAACTTCAAAAATCATGCAAAACACTTCTAACACCTTCAGATATGTTTCTCTGTGTTGCAAAATAGCTTTTATTCATGCACAGAGTGTAAATTTAAAGTGGGACCAAGATTCAGCTTGCATTGCCTGAACCAACTTTGTTCTGCGCTGAAAAGCTGTTTTCTGACATTTCAGGGTCTAACTTCAAAAATCATGCAAAACACTTCTAACACCTTCAGATATGTTTCTCTGTGTTGAAAAATAGCTTTTATTCATGCACAGACTGCAAAGTTAAAGTGGGACCAAGATTCAGCTTGCATTGCCTGAACCAACTTT
The DNA here is from genome assembly GCF_049309525.1 of Garra rufa. NCBI lineage: Eukaryota > Metazoa > Chordata > Actinopteri > Cypriniformes > Cyprinidae > Garra > Garra rufa. The sequence continues at coordinate 25,551,132 of NW_027394276.1, read as the reverse complement.
GTTCTGCGCTGAAACGCTGTTTTCTGACATTTCAGGGTCTAACTTCAAAAATCATGCAAAACACTTCTAACACCTTCAGATATGTTTCTCTGTGTTTCAAAATAGGTTTTATTCATGCACAGACTGCAAAGTTAAAGTGGGACCAAGATTCAGCTTGCATTGCCTGAACCAACTTTGTTCTGCGCTGAAAAGCTGTTTTCTGACATTTCAGGGTCTAACTTCAAAAATCATGCAAAACACTTCTAACACCTTCAGATATGTTTCTCTGTGTTGAAAAATAGCTTTTATTCATGCACAGACTGCAAAGTTAAAGTGGGACCAAGATTCAGCTTGCATTGCCTGAACCAACTTTGTTCTGCGCTGAAACGCTGTTTTCTGACATTTCAGGGTCTAACTTCAAAAATCATGCAAAACACTTCTAACACCTTCAGATATGTTTCTCTGTGTTGCAAAATAGCTTTTATTCATGCACAGAGTGTAAATTTAAAGTGGGACCGAGATTCAGCTTGCATTGCCTGAACCAACTTTGTTCTGCGCTGAAAAGCTGTTTTCTGACATTTCAGGGTCTAACTTCAAAAATCATGCAAAACACTTCTAACACCTTCAGATATGTTTCTCTGTGTTGAAAAATAGCTTTTATTCATGCACAGACTGCAAAGTTAAAGTGGGACCAAGATTCAGCTTGCATTGCCTGAACCAACTTTGTTCTGCGCTGAAAAGCTGTTTTCTGACATTTCAGAGTGTAATTTCAAAAATCATGCAAAACACTTCTAACACCTTCAGATATGTTTCTCTGTGTTGCAAAATAGCTTTTATTCATGCACAGAGTGTAAATTTAAAGTGGGACCAAGATTCAGCTTGCATTGCCTGAACCAACTTTGTTCTGCGCTGAAAAGCTGTTTTCTGACATTTCAGGGTCTAACTTCAAAAATCATGCAAAACACTTCTAACACCTTCAGATATGTTTCTCTGTGTTGCAAAATAGGTTTTATTCATGCACAGACTGCAAAGTTAAAGTGGGACCAAGATTCAGCTTGTATTGCCTGAACCAACTTTGTTCTGCGCTGAAACGCTGTTTTCTGACATTTCAGGGTCTAACTTCAAAAATCATGCAAAACACTTCTAACACCTTCAGATATGTTTCTCTGTGTTGCAAAATAGCTTTTATTCATGCACAGAGTGTAAATTTAAAGTGGGACCAAGATTCAGCTTGCATTGCCTGAACCAACTTTGTTCTGCGCTGAAAAGCTGTTTTCTGACATTTCAGAGTCTAACTTCAAAAATCATGCAAAACACTTCTAACACCTTCAGATATGTTTCTCTGTGTTGCAAAATAGCTTTTATTCATGCACAGAGTGTAAATTTAAAGTGGGACCAAGATTCAGCTTGCATTGCCTGAACCAACTTTGTTCTGCGCTGAAAAGCTGTTTTCTGACATTTCAGGGTCTAACTTCAAAAATCATGCAAAACACTTCTAACACCTTCAGATATGTTTCTCTGTGTTGCAAAATAGCTTTTATTCATGCACAGACTGCAAAGTTAAAGTGGGACAGAGATTCAGCTTGCATTGCCTGAACCAACTTTGTTCTGCGCTGAAACGCTGTTTTCTGACATTTCAGGGTCTAACTTCAAAAATCATGCAAAACACTTCTAACACCTTCAGATATGTTTCTCTGTGTTGCAAAATAGCTTTTATTCATGCACAGAGTGTAAATTTAAAGTGGGACCAAGATTCAGCTTGCATTGCCTGAACCAACTTTGTTCTGCGCTGAAAAGCTGTTTTCTGACATTTCAGGGTCTAACTTCAAAAATCATGCAAAACACTTCTAACACCTTCAGATATGTTTCTCTGTGTTGAAAAATAGCTTTTATTCATGCACAGACTGCAAAGTTAAAGTGGGACCAAGATTCAGCTTGCATTGCCTGAACCAACTTTGTTCTGCGCTGAAACGCTGTTTTCTGACATTTCAGGGTCTAACTTCAAAAATCATGCAAAACACTTCTAACACCTTCAGATATGTTTCTCTGTGTTGCAAAATAGCTTTTATTCATGCACAGAGTGTAAATTTAAAGTGGGACCAAGATTCAGCTTGCATTGCCTGAACCAACTTTGTTCTGCGCTGAAAAGCTGTTTTCTGACATTTCAGGGTCTAACTTCAAAAATCATGCAAAACACTTCTAACACCTTCAGATATGTTTCTCTGTGTTGAAAAATAGCTTTTATTCATGCACAGACTGCAAAGTTAAAGTGGGACCAAGATTCAGCTTGCATTGCCTGAACCAACTTTGTTCTGCGCTGAAACGCTGTTTTCTGACATTTCAGGGTCTAACTTCAAAAATCATGCAAAACACTTCTAACACCTTCAGATATGTTTCTCTGTGTTGCAAAATAGCTTTTATTCATGCACAGAGTGTAAATTTAAAGTGGGACCAAGATTCAGCTTGCATTGCCTGAACCAACTTTGTTCTGCGCTGAAAAGCTGTTTTCTGACATTTCAGAGTCTAACTTCAAAAATCATGCAAAACACTTCTAACACCTTCAGATATGTTTCTCTGTGTTGCAAAATAGCTTTTATTCATGCACAGAGTGTAAATTTAAAGTGGGACCAAGATTCAGCTTGCATTGCCTGAACCAACTTTGTTCTGCGCTGAAAAGCTGTTTTCTGACATTTCAGGGTCTAACTTCAAAAATCATGCAAAACACTTCTAACACCTTCAGATATGTTTCTCTGTGTTGCAAAATAGGTTTTATTCATGCACAGACTGCAAAGTTAAAGTGGGACCAAGATTCAGCTTGCATTGCCTGAACCAACTTTGTTCTGCGCTGAAAAGCTGTTTTCTGACATTTCAGAGTCTAACTTCAAAAATCATGCAAAACACTTCTAACACCTTCAGATATGTTTCTCTGTGTTGCAAAATAGCTTTTATTCATGCACAGAGTGTAAATTTAATGTGGGACCAAGATTCAGCTTGCATTGCCTGAACCAACTTTGTTCTGCGCTGAAAAGCTGTTTTCTGACATTTCAGGGTCTAACTTCAAAAATCATGCAAAACACTTCTAACACCTTCAGATATGTTTCTCTGTGTTGCAAAATAGCTTTTATTCATGCACAGAGTGTAAATTTAAAGTGGGACCAAGATTCAGCTTGCATTGCCTGAACCAACTTTGTTCTGCGCTGAAAAGCTGTTTTCTGACATTTCAGAGTCTAACTTCAAAAATCATGCAAAACACTTCTAACACCTTCAGATATGTTTCTCTGTGTTGCAAAATAGCTTTTATTCATGCACAGAGTGTAAATTTAAAGTGGGACCAAGATTCAGCTTGCATTGCCTGAACCAACTTTGTTCTGCGCTGAAAAGCTGTTTTCTGACATTTCAGGGTCTAACTTCAAAAATCATGCAAAACACTTCTAACACCTTCAGATATGTTTCTCTGTGTTGCAAAATAGGTTTTATTCATGCACAGACTGCAAAGTTAAAGTGGGACCAAGATTCAGCTTGCATTGCCTGAACCAACTTTGTTCTGCGCTGAAAAGCTGTTTTCTGACATTTCAGAGTCTAACTTCAAAAATCATGCAAAACACTTCTAACACCTTCAGATATGTTTCTCTGTGTTGCAAAATAGCTTTTATTCATGCACAGAGTGTAAATTTAATGTGGGACCAAGATTCAGCTTGCATTGCCTGAACCAACTTTGTTCTGCGCTGAAAAGCTGTTTTCTGACATTTCAGGGTCTAACTTCAAAAATCATGCAAAACACTTCTAACACCTTCAGATATGTTTCTCTGTGTTGCAAAATAGCTTTTATTCATGCACAGAGTGTAAATTTAAAGTGGGACCAAGATTCAGCTTGCATTGCCTGAACCAACTTTGTTCTGCGCTGAAAAGCTGTTTTCTGACATTTCAGGGTCTAACTTCAAAAATCATGCAAAACACTTCTAACACCTTCAGATATGTTTCTCTGTGTTGAAAAATAGCTTTTATTCATGCACAGACTGCAAAGTTAAAGTGGGACCAAGATTCAGCTTGCATTGCCTGAACCAACTTTGTTCTGCGCTGAAACGCTGTTTTCTGACATTTCAGGGTCTAACTTCAAAAATCATGCAAAACACTTCTAACACCTTCAGATATGTTTCTCTGTGTTTCAAAATAGGTTTTATTCATGCACAGACTGCAAAGTTAAAGTGGGACCAAGATTCAGCTTGCATTGCCTGAACCAACTTTGTTCTGCGCTGAAAAGCTGTTTTCTGACATTTCAGAGTCTAATTTCAAAAATCATGCAAAACACTTCTAACACCTTCAGATATGTTTCTCTGTGTTGCAAAATAGCTTTTATTCATGCACAGAGTGTAAATTTAAAGTGGGACCAAGATTCAGCTTGCATTGCCTGAACCAACTTTGTTCTGCGCTGAAAAGCTGTTTTCTGACATTTCAGGGTCTAACTTCAAAAATCATGCAAAACACTTCTAACACCTTCAGATATGTTTCTCTGTGTTGCAAAATAGGTTTTATTCATGCACAGACTGCAAAGTTAAAGTGGGACAGAGATTCAGCTTGCATTGCCTGAACCAAGTTTGTTCTGCGCTGAAACGCTGTTTTCTGACATTTCAGGGTCTAACTTCAAAAATCATGCAAAACACTTCTAACACCTTCAGATATGTTTCTCTGTGTTGCAAAATAGCTTTTATTCATGCACAGAGTGTAAATTTAAAGTGGGACCAAGATTCAGCTTGCATTGCCTGAACCAACTTTGTTCTGCGCTGAAAAGCTGTTTTCTGACATTTCAGGGTCTAACTTCAAAAATCATGCAAAACACTTCTAACACCTTCAGATATGTTTCTCTGTGTTGAAAAATAGCTTTTATTCATGCACAGACTGCAAAGTTAAAGTGGGACCAAGATTCAGCTTGCATTGCCTGAACCAACTTTGTTCTGCGCTGAAACGCTGTTTTCTGACATTTCAGGGTCTAACTTCAAAAATCATGCAAAACACTTCTAACACCTTCAGATATGTTTCTCTGTGTTGCAAAATAGCTTTTATTCATGCACAGAGTGTAAATTTAAAGTGGGACCAAGATTCAGCTTGCATTGCCTGAACCAACTTTGTTCTGCGCTGAAAAGCTGTTTTCTGACATTTCAGGGTCTAACTTCAAAAATCATGCAAAACACTTCTAACACCTTCAGATATGTTTCTCTGTGTTGAAAAATAGCTTTTATTCATGCACAGACTGCAAAGTTAAAGTGGGACCAAGATTCAGCTTGCATTGCCTGAACCAACTTTGTTCTGCGCTGAAACGCTGTTTTCTGACATTTCAGGGTCTAACTTCAAAAATCATGCAAAACACTTCTAACACCTTCAGATATGTTTCTCTGTGTTGCAAAATAGCTTTTATTCATGCACAGAGTGTAAATTTAAAGTGGGACCAAGATTCAGCTTGCATTGCCTGAACCAACTTTGTTCTGCACTGAAAAGCTGTTTTCTGACATTTCAGGGTCTAACTTCAAAAATCATGCAAAACACTTCTAACACCTTCAGATATGTTTCTCTGTGTTGCAAAATAGGTTTTATTCATGCACAGACTGCAAAGTTAAAGTGGGACCAAGATTCAGCTTGCATTGCCTGAACCAACTTTGTTCTGCGCTGAAAAGCTGTTTTCTGACATTTCAGAGTGTAATTTCAAAAATCATGCAAAACACTTCTAACACCTTCAGATATGTTTCTCTGTGTTGCAAAATAGCTTTTATTCATGCACAGAGTGTAAATTTAAAGTGGGACCAAGATTCAGCTTGCATTGCCTGAACCAACTTTGTTCTGCGCTGAAAAGCTGTTTTCTGACATTTCAGGGTCTAACTTCAAAAATCATGCAAAACACTTCTAACACCTTCAGATATGTTTCTCTGTGTTGCAAAATAGGTTTTATTCATGCACAGACTGCAAAGTTAAAGTGGGACCAAGATTCAGCTTGTATTGCCTGAACCAACTTTGTTCTGCGCTGAAACGCTGTTTTCTGACATTTCAGGGTCTAACTTCAAAAATCATGCAAAACACTTCTAACACCTTCAGATATGTTTCTCTGTGTTGAAAAATAGGTTTTATTCATGCACAGACTGCAAAGTTAAAGTGGGACAGAGATTCAGCTTGCATTGCCTGAACCAACTTTGTTCTGCGCTGAAACGCTGTTTTCTGACATTTCAGGGTCTAACTTCAAAAATCATGCAAAACACTTCTAACACCTTCAGATATGTTTCTCTGTGTTGCAAAATAGGTTTTATTCATGCACAGACTGCAAAGTTAAAGTGGGACAGAGATTCAGCTTGCATTGCCTGAACCAAGTTTGTTCTGCGCTGAAACGCTGTTTTCTGACATTTCAGGGTCTAACTTCAAAAATCATGCAAAACACTTCTAACACCTTCAGATATGTTTCTCTGTGTTGCAAAATAGCTTTTATTCATGCACAGAGTGTAAATTTAAAGTGGGACCAAGATTCAGCTTGCATTGCCTGAACCAACTTTGTTCTGCGCTGAAAAGCTGTTTTCTGACATTTCAGAGTCTAACTTCAAAAATCATGCAAAACACTTCTAACACCTTCAGATATGTTTCTCTGTGTTGCAAAATAGCTTTTATTCATGCACAGAGTGTAAATTTAAAGTGGGACCAAGATTCAGCTTGCATTGCCTGAACCAACTTTGTTCTGCGCTGAAAAGCTGTTTTCTGACATTTCAGGGTCTAACTTCAAAAATCATGCAAAACACTTCTAACACCTTCAGATATGTTTCTCTGTGTTGCAAAATAGCTTTTATTCATGCACAGAGTGTAAATTTAAAGTGGGACCAAGATTCAGCTTGCATTGCCTGAACCAACTTTGTTCTGCGCTGAAAAGCTGTTTTCTGACATTTCAGAGTCTAACTTCAAAAATCATGCAAAACACTTCTAACACCTTCAGATATGTTTCTCTGTGTTGCAAAATAGCTTTTATTCATGCACAGAGTGTAAATTTAAAGTGGGACCAAGATTCAGCTTGCATTGCCTGAACCAACTTTGTTCTGCGCTGAAAAGCTGTTTTCTGACATTTCAGGGTCTAACTTCAAAAATCATGCAAAACACTTCTAACACCTTCAGATATGTTTCTCTGTGTTGCAAAATAGGTTTTATTCATGCACAGACTGCAAAGTTAAAGTGGGACAGAGATTCAGCTTGCATTGCCTGAACCAAGTTTGTTCTGCGCTGAAACGCTGTTTTCTGACATTTCAGGGTCTAACTTCAAAAATCATGCAAAACACTTCTAACACCTTCAGATATGTTTCTCTGTGTTGCAAAATAGCTTTTATTCATGCACAGAGTGTAAATTTAAAGTGGGACCAAGATTCAGCTTGCATTGCCTGAACCAACTTTGTTCTGCGCTGAAAAGCTGTTTTCTGACATTTCAGGGTCTAACTTCAAAAATCATGCAAAACACTTCTAACACCTTCAGATATGTTTCTCTGTGTTGAAAAATAGCTTTTATTCATGCACAGACTGCAAAGTTAAAGTGGGACCAAGATTCAGCTTGCATTGCCTGAACCAACTTTGTTCTGCGCTGAAACGCTGTTTTCTGACATTTCAGGGTCTAACTTCAAAAATCATGCAAAACAATTCTAACACCTTCAGATATGTTTCTCTGTGTTGCAAAATAGCTTTTATTCATGCACAGAGTGTAAATTTAAAGTGGGACCAAGATTCAGCTTGCATTGCCTGAACCAACTTTGTTCTGCGCTGAAAAGCTGTTTTCTGACATTTCAGAGTCTAACTTCAAAAATCATGCAAAACACTTCTAACACCTTCAGATATGTTTCTCTGTGTTGCAAAATAGCTTTTATTCATGCACAGAGTGTAAATTTAAAGTGGGACCAAGATTCAGCTTGCATTGCCTGAACCAACTTTGTTCTGCGCTGAAAAGCTGTTTTCTGACATTTCAGGGTCTAACTTCAAAAATCATGCAAAACACTTCTAACACCTTCAGATATGTTTCTCTGTGTTGAAAAATAGCTTTTATTCATGCACAGACTGCAAAGTTAAAGTGGGACCAAGATTCAGCTTGCATTGCCTGAACCAACTTTGTTCTGCGCTGAAACGCTGTTTTCTGACATTTCAGGGTCTAACTTCAAAAATCATGCAAAACACTTCTAACACCTTCAGATATGTTTCTCTGTGTTGCAAAATAGCTTTTATTCATGCACAGAGTGTAAATTTAAAGTGGGACCAAGATTCAGCTTGCATTGCCTGAACCAACTTTGTTCTGCGCTGAAAAGCTGTTTTCTGACATTTCAGAGTCTAACTTCAAAAATCATGCAAAACACTTCTAACACCTTCAGATATGTTTCTCTGTGTTGCAAAATAGCTTTTATTCATGCACAGAGTGTAAATTTAAAGTGGGACCAAGATTCAGCTTGCATTGCCTGAACCAACTTTGTTCTGCGCTGAAAAGCTGTTTTCTGACATTTCAGGGTCTAACTTCAAAAATCATGCAAAACACTTCTAACACCTTCAGATATGTTTCTCTGTGTTGCAAAATAGGTTTTATTCATGCACAGACTGCAAAGTTAAAGTGGGACCAAGATTCAGCTTGCATTGCCTGAACCAACTTTGTTCTGCGCTGAAAAGCTGTTTTCTGACATTTCAGAGTCTAACTTCAAAAATCATGCAAAACACTTCTAACACCTTCAGATATGTTTCTCTGTGTTGCAAAATAGCTTTTATTCATGCACAGAGTGTAAATTTAATGTGGGACCAAGATTCAGCTTGCATTGCCTGAACCAACTTTGTTCTGCGCTGAAAAGCTGTTTTCTGACATTTCAGGGTCTAACTTCAAAAATCATGCAAAACACTTCTAACACCTTCAGATATGTTTCTCTGTGTTGAAAAATAGCTTTTATTCATGCACAGACTGCAAAGTTAAAGTGGGACCAAGATTCAGCTTGCATTGCCTGAACCAACTTTGTTCTGCGCTGAAACGCTGTTTTCTGACATTTCAGGGTCTAACTTCAAAAATCATGCAAAACACTTCTAACACCTTCAGATATGTTTCTCTGTGTTGCAAAATAGCTTTTATTCATGCACAGAGTGTAAATTTAAAGTGGGACCAAGATTCAGCTTGTATTGCCTGAACCAACTTTGTTCTGCGCTGAAAAGCTGTTTTCTGACATTTCAGGGTCTAACTTCAAAAATCATGCAAAACACTTCTAACACCTTCAGATATGTTTCTCTGTGTTGCAAAATAGGTTTTATTCATGCACAGACTGCAAAGTTAAAGTGAGACCAAGATTCAGCTTGCATTGCCTGAACCAACTTTGTTCTGCGCTGAAAAGCTGTTTTCTGACATTTCAGAGTCTAATTTCAAAAATCATGCAAAACACTTCTAACACCTTCAGATATGTTTCTCTGTGTTGCAAAATAGCTTTTATTCATGCACAGAGTGTAAATTTAAAGTGGGACCAAGATTCAGCTTGCATTGCCTGAACCAACTTTGTTCTGCGCTGAAAAGCTGTTTTCTGACATTTCAGGGTCTAACTTCAAAAATCATGCAAAACACTTCTAACACCTTCAGATATGTTTCTCTGTGTTGCAAAATAGGTTTTATTCATGCACAGACTGCAAAGTTAAAGTGGGACCAAGATTCAGCTTGTATTGCCTGAACCAACTTTGTTCTGCGCTGAAACGCTGTTTTCTGACATTTCAGGGTCTAACTTCAAAAATCATGCAAAACACTTCTAACACCTTCAGATATGTTTCTCTGTGTTGCAAAATAGGTTTTATTCATGCACAGACTGCAAAGTTAAAGTGGGACAGAGATTCAGCTTGCATTGCCTGAACCAACTTTGTTCTGCGCTGAAACGCTGTTTTCTGACATTTCAGGGTCTAACTTCAAAAATCATGCAAAACACTTCTAACACCTTCAGATATGTTTCTCTGTGTTGCAAAATAGGTTTTATTCATGCACAGACTGCAAAGTTAAAGTGGGACAGAGATTCAGCTTGCATTGCCTGAACCAAGTTTGTTCTGCGCTGAAACGCTGTTTTCTGACATTTCAGGGTCTAACTTCAAAAATCATGCAAAACACTTCTAACACCTTCAGATATGTTTCTCTGTGTTGCAAAATAGCTTTTATTCATGCACAGAGTGTAAATTTAAAGTGGGACCAAGATTCAGCTTGCATTGCCTGAACCAACTTTGTTCTGCGCTGAAAAGCTGTTTTCTGACATTTCAGGGTCTAACTTCAAAAATCATGCAAAACACTTCTAACACCTTCAGATATGTTTCTCTGTGTTGAAAAATAGCTTTTATTCATGCACAGACTGCAAAGTTAAAGTGGGACCAAGATTCAGCTTGCATTGCCTGAACCAACTTTGTTCTGCGCTGAAACGCTGTTTTCTGACATTTCAGGGTCTAACTTCAAAAATCATGCAAAACACTTCTAACACCTTCAGATATGTTTCTCTGTGTTGCAAAATAGCTTTTATTCATGCACAGAGTGTAAATTTAAAGTGGGACCAAGATTCAGCTTGCATTGCCTGAACCAACTTTGTTCTGCGCTGAAAAGCTGTTTTCTGACATTTCAGAGTCTAACTTCAAAAATCATGCAAAACACTTCTAACACCTTCAGATATGTTTCTCTGTGTTGCAAAATAGCTTTTATTCATGCACAGAGTGTAAATTTAAAGTGGGACCAAGATTCAGCTTGCATTGCCTGAACCAACTTTGTTCTGCGCTGAAAAGCTGTTTTCTGACATTTCAGGGTCTAACTTCAAAAATCATGCAAAACACTTCTAACACCTTCAGATATGTTTCTCTGTGTTGCAAAATAGGTTTTATTCATGCACAGACTGCAAAGTTAAAGTGGGACAGAGATTCAGCTTGCATTGCCTGAACCAAGTTTGTTCTGCGCTGAAACGCTGTTTTCTGACATTTCAGGGTCTAACTTCAAAAATCATGCAAAACACTTCTAACACCTTCAGATATGTTTCTCTGTGTTGCAAAATAGCTTTTATTCATGCACAGAGTGTAAATTTAAAGTGGGACCAAGATTCAGCTTGCATTGCCTGAACCAACTTTGTTCTGCGCTGAAACGCTGTTTTCTGACATTTCAGGGTCTAACTTCAAAAATCATGCAAAACACTTCTAACACCTTCAGATATGTTTCTCTGTGTTGCAAAATAGCTTTTATTCATGCACAGAGTGTAAATTTAAAGTGGGACCAAGATTCAGCTTGCATTGCCTGAACCAACTTTGTTCTGCGCTGAAAAGCTGTTTTCTGACATTTCAGAGTCTAACTTCAAAAATCATGCAAAACACTTCTAACACCTTCAGATATGTTTCTCTGTGTTGCAAAATAGCTTTTATTCATGCACAGAGTGTAAATTTAAAGTGGGACCAAGATTCAGCTTGCATTGCCTGAACCAACTTTGTTCTGCGCTGAAAAGCTGTTTTCTGACATTTCAGGGTCTAACTTCAAAAATCATGCAAAACACTTCTAACACCTTCAGATATGTTTCTCTGTGTTGCAAAATAGGTTTTATTCATGCACAGACTGCAAAGTTAAAGTGGGACAGAGATTCAGCTTGCATTGCCTGAACCAAGTTTGTTCTGCGCTGAAACGCTGTTTTCTGACATTTCAGGGTCTAACTTCAAAAATCATGCAAAACACTTCTAACACCTTCAGATATGTTTCTCTGTGTTGCAAAATAGCTTTTATTCATGCACAGAGTGTAAATTTAAAGTGGGACCAAGATTCAGCTTGCATTGCCTGAACCAACTTTGTTCTGTGCTGAAAAGCTGTTTTCTGACATTTCAGGGTCTAACTTCAAAAATCATGCAAAACACTTCTAACACCTTCAGATATGTTTCTCTGTGTTGAAAAATAGCTTTTATTCATGCACAGACTGCAAAGTTAAAGTGGGACCAAGATTCAGCTTGCATTGCCTGAACCAACTTTGTTCTGCGCTGAAACGCTGTTTTCTGACATTTCAGGGTCTAACTTCAAAAATCATGCAAAACACTTCTAACACCTTCAGATATGTTTCTCTGTGTTGCAAAATAGCTTTTATTCATGCACAGAGTGTAAATTTAAAGTGGGACCAAGATTCAGCTTGCATTGCCTGAACCAACTTTGTTCTGCGCTGAAAAGCTGTTTTCTGACATTTCAGAGTCTAACTTCAAAAATCATGCAAAACACTTCTAACACCTTCAGATATGTTTCTCTGTGTTGCAAAATAGCTTTTATTCATGCACAGAGTGTAAATTTAAAGTGGGACCAAGATTCAGCTTGCATTGCCTGAACCAACTTTGTTCTGCGCTGAAAAGCTGTTTTCTGACATTTCAGGGTCTAACTTCAAAAATCATGCAAAACACTTCTAACACCTTCAGATATGTTTCTCTGTGTTGCAAAATAGGTTTTATTCATGCACAGACTGCAAAGTTAAAGTGGGACCAAGATTCAGCTTGCATTGCCTGAACCAACTTTGTTCTGCGCTGAAAAGCTGTTTTCTGACATTTCAGAGTCTAACTTCAAAAATCATGCAAAACACTTCTAACACCTTCAGATATGTTTCTCTGTGTTGCAAAATAGCTTTTATTCATGCACAGAGTGTAAATTTAATGTGGGACCAAGATTCAGCTTGCATTGCCTGAACCAACTTTGTTCTGCGCTGAAAAGCTGTTTTCTGACATTTCAGGGTCTAACTTCAAAAATCATGCAAAACACTTCTAACACCTTCAGATATGTTTCTCTGTGTTGAAAAATAGCTTTTATTCATGCACAGACTGCAAAGTTAAAGTGGGACCAAGATTCAGCTTGCATTGCCTGAACCAACTTTGTTCTGCGCTGAAACGCTGTTTTCTGACATTTCAGGGTCTAACTTCAAAAATCATGCAAAACACTTCTAACACCTTCAGATATGTTTCTCTGTGTTGCAAAATAGCTTTTATTCATGCACAGAGTGTAAATTTAAAGTGGGACCAAGATTCAGCTTGCATTGCCTGAACCAACTTTGTTCTGCGCTGAAAAGCTGTTTTCTGACATTTCAGGGTCTAACTTCAAAAATCATGCAAAACACTTCTAACACCTTCAGATATGTTTCTCTGTGTTGCAAAATAGGTTTTATTCATGCACAGACTGCAAAGTTAAAGTGGGACCAAGATTCAGCTTGCATTGCCTGAACCAACTTTGTTCTGCGCTGAAAAGCTGTTTTCTGACATTTTAGAGTCTAATTTCAAAAATCATGCAAAACACTTCTAACACCTTCAGATATGTTTCTCTGTGTTGCAAAATAGCTTTTATTCATGCACAGAGTGTAAATTTAAAGTGGGACCAAGATTCAGCTTGCATTGCCTGAACCAACTTTGTTCTGCGCTGAAAAGCTGTTTTCTGACATTTCAGGGTCTAACTTCAAAAATCATGCAAAACACTTCTAACACCTTCAGATATGTTTCTCTGTGTTGCAAAATAGGTTTTATTCATGCACAGACTGCAAAGTTAAAGTGGGACCAAGATTCAGCTTGTATTGCCTGAACCAACTTTGTTCTGCGCTGAAACGCTGTTTTCTGACATTTCAGGGTCTAACTTCAAAAATCATGCAAAACACTTCTAACACCTTCAGATATGTTTCTCTGTGTTGCAAAATAGGTTTTATTCATGCACAGACTGCAAAGTTAAAGTGGGACAGAGATTCAGCTTGCATTGCCTGAACCAACTTTGTTCTGCGCTGAAACGCTGTTTTCTGACATTTCAGGGTCTAACTTCAAAAATCATGCAAAACACTTCTAACACCTTCAGATATGTTTCTCTGTGTTGCAAAGTAGGTTTTATTCATGCACAGACTGCAAAGTTAAAGTGGGACAGAGATTCAGCTTGCATTGCCTGAACCAAGTTTGTTCTACGCTGAAACGCTGTTTTCTGACATTTCAGGGTCTAACTTCAAAAATCATGCAAAACACTTCTAACACCTTCAGATATGTTTCTCTGTGTTGCAAAATAGCTTTTATTCATGCACAGAGTGTAAATTTAAAGTGGGACCAAGATTCAGCTTGCATTGCCTGAACCAACTTTGTTCTGCGCTGAAAAGCTGTTTTCTGACATTTCAGGGTCTAACTTCAAAAATCATGCAAAACACTTCTAACACCTTCAGATATGTTTCTCTGTGTTGAAAAATAGCTTTTATTCATGCACAGACTGCAAAGTTAAAGTGGGACCAAGATTCAGCTTGCATTGCCTGAACCAACTTTGTTCTGCGCTGAAACGCTGTTTTCTGACATTTCAGGGTCTAACTTCAAAAATCATGCAAAACACTTCTAACACCTTCAGATATGTTTCTCTGTGTTGCAAAATAGCTTTTATTCATGCACAGAGTGTAAATTTAAAGTGGGACCAAGATTCAGCTTGCATTGCCTGAACCAACTTTGTTCTGCGCTGAAAAGCTGTTTTCTGACATTTCAGAGTCTAACTTCAAAAATCATGCAAAACACTTCTAACACCTTCAGATATGTTTCTCTGTGTTGCAAAATAGCTTTTATTCATGCACAGAGTGTAAATTTAAAGTGGGACCAAGATTCAGCTTGCATTGCCTGAACCAACTTTGTTCTGCGCTGAAAAGCTGTTTTCTGACATTTCAGGGTCTAACTTCAAAAATCATGCAAAACACTTCTAACACCTTCAGATATGTTTCTCTGTGTTGCAAAATAGGTTTTATTCATGCACAGACTGCAAAGTTAAAGTGGGACCAAGATTCAGCTTGCATTGCCTGAACCAACTTTGTTCTGCGCTGAAAAGCTGTTTTCTGACATTTCAGAGTCTAACTTCAAAAATCATGCAAAACACTTCTAACACCTTCAGATATGTTTCTCTGTGTTGCAAAATAGCTTTTATTCATGCACAGAGTGTAAATTTAAAGTGGGACCAAGATTCAGCTTGCATTGCCTGAACCAACTTTGTTCTGCGCTGAAAAGCTGTTTTCTGACATTTCAGGGTCTAACTTCAAAAATCATGCAAAACACTTCTAACACCTTCAGATATGTTTCTCTGTGTTGCAAAATAGGTTTTATTCATGCACAGACTGCAAAGTTAAAGTGGGACCAAGATTCAGCTTGCATTGCCTGAACCAACTTTGTTCTGCGCTGAAAAGCTGTTTTCTGACATTTCAGAGTCTAACTTCAAAAATCATGCAAAACACTTCTAACACCTTCAGATATGTTTCTCTGTGTTGCAAAATAGCTTTTATTCATGCACAGAGTGTAAATTTAAAGTGGGACCAAGATTCAGCTTGCATTGCCTGAACCAACTTTGTTCTGCGCTGAAAAGCTGTTTTCTGACATTTCAGGGTCTAACTTCAAAAATCATGCAAAACACTTCTAACACCTTCAGATATGTTTCTCTGTGTTGCAAAATAGGTTTTATTCATGCACAGACTGCAAAGTTAAAGTGGGACCAAGATTCAGCTTGCATTGCCTGAACCAACTTTGTTCTGCGCTGAAAAGCTGTTTTCTGACATTTCAGGGTCTAACTTCAAAAATCATGCAAAACACTTCTAACACCTTCAGATATGTTTCTCTGTGTTTCAAAATAGCTTTTATTCATGCACAGACTGCAAAGTTAAAGTGGGACAGAGATTCAGCTTGCATTGCCTGAACCAACTTTGTTCTGCGCTGAAACGCTGTTTTCTGACATTTCAGGGTCTAACTTCAAAAATCATGCAAAACACTTCTAACACCTTCAGATATGTTTCTCTGTGTTGCAAAATAGCTTTTATTCATGCACAGAGTGTAAATTTAAAGTGGGACCAAGATTCAGCTTGCATTGCCTGAACCAACTTTGTTCTGCGCTGAAAAGCTGTTTTCTGACATTTCAGAGTCTAACTTCAAAAATCATGCAAAACACTTCTAACACCTTCAGATATGTTTCTCTGTGTTGCAAAATAGCTTTTATTCATGCACAGAGTGTAAATTTAAAGTGGGACCAAGATTCAGCTTGCATTGCCTGAACCAACTTTGTTCTGCGCTGAAAAGCTGTTTTCTGACATTTCAGGGTCTAACTTCAAAAATCATGCAAAACACTTCTAACACCTTCAGATATGTTTCTCTGTGTTGCAAAATAGGTTTTATTCATGCACAGACTGCAAAGTTAAAGTGGGACCAAGATTCAGCTTGCACTGCCTGAACCAACTTTGTTCTGCGCTGAAACGCTGTTTTCTGACATTTCAGGGTCTAACTTCAAAAATCATGCAAAACACTTCTAACACCTTCAGATATGTTTCTCTGTGTTGCAAAATAGCTTTTATCCATGCACAGAGTGTAAATTTAAAGTGGGACCAAGATTCAGCTTGCATTGCCTGAACCAACTTTGTTCTGCGCTGAAAAGCTGTTTTCTGACATTTCAGGGTCTAACTTCAAAAATCATGCAAAACACTTCTAACACCTTCAGATATGTTTCTCTGTGTTGCAAAATAGCTTTTATTCATGCACAGACTGCAAAGTTAAAGTGGGACAGAGATTCAGCTTGCATTGCCTGAACCAACTTTGTTCTGCGCTGAAACGCTGTTTTCTGACATTTCAGGGTCTAACTTCAAAAATCATGCAAAACACTTCTAACACCTTCAGATATGTTTCTCTGTGTTGCAAAATAGCTTTTATTCATGCACAGAGTGTAAATTTAAAGTGGGACCAAGATTCAGCTTGCATTGCCTGAAACAACTTTGTTCTGCGCTGAAAAGCTGTTTTCTGACATTTCAGGGTCTAACTTCAAAAATCATGCAAAACACTTCTAACACCTTCAGATATGTTTCTCTGTGTTGCAAAATAGCTTTTATTCATGCACAGAGTGTAAATTTAAAGTGGGACCAAGATTCAGCTTGCATTGCCTGAACCAACTTTGTTCTGCGCTGAAAAGCTGTTTTCTGACATTTCAGGGTCTAACTTCAAAAATCATGCAAAACACTTCTAACACCTTCAGATATGTTTCTCTGTGTTGCAAAATAGGTTTTATTCATGCACAGACTGCAAAGTTAAAGTGGGACCAAGATTCAGCTTGCATTGCCTGAACCAACTTTGTTCTGCGCTGAAAAGCTGTTTTCTGACATTTCAGAGTCTAACTTCAAAAATCATGCAAAACACTTCTAACACCTTCAGATATGTTTCTCTGTGTTGCAAAATAGCTTTTATTCATGCACAGAGTGTAAATTTAATGTGGGACCAAGATTCAGCTTGCATTGCCTGAACCAACTTTGTTTTGCGCTGAAAAGCTGTTTTCTGACATTTCAGGGTCTAACTTCAAAAATCATGCAAAACACTTCTAACACCTTCAGATATGTTTCTCTGTGTTGCAAAATAGCTTTTATTCATGCACAGAGTGTAAATTTAAAGTGGGACCAAGATTCAGCTTGCATTGCCTGAACCAACTTTGTTCTGCGCTGAAAAGCTGTTTTCTGACATTTCAGGGTCTAACTTCAAAAATCATGCAAAACACTTCTAACACCTTCAGATATGTTTCTCTGTGTTGCAAAATAGCTTTTATTCATGCACAGAGTGTAAATTTAAAGTGGGACCAAGATTCAGCTTGCATTGCCTGAACCAACTTTGTTCTGCGCTGAAAAGCTGTTTTCTGACATTTCAGGGTCTAACTTCAAAAATCATGCAAAACACTTCTAACACCTTCAGATATGTTTCTCTGTGTTGCAAAATAGCTTTTATTCATGCACAGACTGCAAAGTTAAAGTGGGACAGAGATTCAGCTTGCATTGCCTGAACCAACTTTGTTCTGCGCTGAAACGCTGTTTTCTGACATTTCAGGGTCTAACTTCAAAAATCATGCAAAACACTTCTAACACCTTCAGATATGTTTCTCTGTGTTGCAAAATAGCTTTTATTCATGCACAGAGTGTAAATTTAAAGTGGGACCAAGATTCAGCTTGCATTGCCTGAAACAACTTTGTTCTGCGCTGAAAAGCTGTTTTCTGACATTTCAGGGTCTAACTTCAAAAATCATGCAAAACACTTCTAACACCTTCAGATATGTTTCTCTGTGTTGCAAAATAGCTTTTATTCATGCACAGAGTGTAAATTTAAAGTGGGACCAAGATTCAGCTTGCATTGCCTGAACCAACTTTGTTCTGCGCTGAAAAGCTGTTTTCTGACATTTCAGGGTCTAACTTCAAAAATCATGCAAAACACTTCTAACACCTTCAGATATGTTTCTCTGTGTTGCAAAATAGGTTTTATTCATGCACAGACTGCAAAGTTAAAGTGGGACCAAGATTCAGCTTGCATTGCCTGAACCAACTTTGTTCTGCGCTGAAAAGCTGTTTTCTGACATTTCAGAGTCTAACTTCAAAAATCATGCAAAACACTTCTAACACCTTCAGATATGTTTCTCTGTGTTGCAAAATAGCTTTTATTCATGCACAGAGTGTAAATTTAATGTGGGACCAAGATTCAGCTTGCATTGCCTGAACCAACTTTGTTTTGCGCTGAAAAGCTGTTTTCTGACATTTCAGGGTCTAACTTCAAAAATCATGCAAAACACTTCTAACACCTTCAGATATGTTTCTCTGTGTTGCAAAATAGCTTTTATTCATGCACAGAGTGTAAATTTAAAGTGGGACCAAGATTCAGCTTGCATTGCCTGAACCAACTTTGTTCTGCGCTGAAAAGCTGTTTTCTGACATTTCAGGGTCTAACTTCAAAAATCATGCAAAACACTTCTAACACCTTCAGATATGTTTCTCTGTGTTGAAAAATAGCTTTTATTCATGCACAGACTGCAAAGTTAAAGTGGGACCAAGATTCAGCTTGCATTGCCTGAACCAACTTTGTTCTGCGCTGAAACGCTGTTTTCTGATATTTCAGGGTCTAACTTCAAAAATCATGCAAAACACTTCTAACACCTTCAGATATGTTTCTCTGTGTTGCAAAATAGCTTTTATTCATGCACAGAGTGTAAATTTAAAGTGGGACCAAGATTCAGCTTGCATTGCCTGAACCAACTTTGTTCTGCGCTGAAAAGCTGTTTTCTGACATTTCAGAGTCTAACTTCAAAAATCATGCAAAACACTTCTAACACCTTCAGATATGTTTCTCTGTGTTGCAAAATAGCTTTTATTCATGCACAGAGTGTAAATTTAAAGTGGGACCAAGATTCAGCTTGCATTGCCTGAACCAACTTTGTTCTGCGCTGAAAAGCTGTTTTCTGACATTTCAGGGTCTAACTTCAAAAATCATGCAAAACACTTCTAACACCTTCAGATATGTTTCTCTGTGTTGAAAAATAGCTTTTATTCATGCACAGACTGCAAAGTTAAAGTGGGACCAAGATTCAGCTTGCATTGCCTGAACCAACTTTGTTCTGCGCTGAAACGCTGTTTTCTGACATTTCAGGGTCTAACTTCAAAAATCATGCAAAACACTTCTAACACCTTCAGATATGTTTCTCTGTGTTGCAAAATAGCTTTTATTCATGCACAGAGTGTAAATTTAAAGTGGGACCAAGATTCAGCTTGCATTGCCTGAACCAACTTTGTTCTGCGCTGAAAAGCTGTTTTCTGACATTTCAGAGTCTAACTTCAAAAATCATGCAAAACACTTCTAACACCTTCAGATATGTTTCTCTGTGTTGCAAAATAGCTTTTATTCATGCACAGAGTGTAAATTTAAAGTGGGACCAAGATTCAGCTTGCATTGCCTGAACCAACTTTGTTCTGCGCTGAAAAGCTGTTTTCTGACATTTCAGGGTCTAACTTCAAAAATCATGCAAAACACTTCTAACACCTTCAGATATGTTTCTCTGTGTTGCAAAATAGGTTTTATTCATGCACAGACTGCAAAGTTAAAGTGGGACCAAGATTCAGCTTGCATTGCCTGAACCAACTTTGTTCTGCGCTGAAAAGCTGTTTTCTGACATTTCAGAGTCTAACTTCAAAAATCATGCAAAACACTTCTAACACCTTCAGATATGTTTCTCTGTGTTGCAAAATAGCTTTTATTCATGCACAGAGTGTAAATTTAATGTGGGACCAAGATTCAGCTTGCATTGCCTGAACCAACTTTGTTCTGCGCTGAAAAGCTGTTTTCTGACATTTCAGGGTCTAACTTCAAAAATCATGCAAAACACTTCTAACACCTTCAGATATGTTTCTCTGTGTTGCAAAATAGCTTTTATTCATGCACAGAGTGTAAATTTAAAGTGGGACCAAGATTCAGCTTGCATTGCCTGAACCAACTTTGTTCTGCGCTGAAAAGCTGTTTTCTGACATTTCAGAGTCTAACTTCAAAAATCATGCAAAACACTTCTAACACCTTCAGATATGTTTCTCTGTGTTGCAAAATAGCTTTTATTCATGCACAGAGTGTAAATTTAAAGTGGGACAAAGATTCAGCTTGCATTGCCTGAACCAACTTTGTTCTGCGCTGAAAAGCTGTTTTCTGACATTTCAGGGTCTAACTTCAAAAATCATGCAAAACACTTCTAACACCTTCAGATATGTTTCTCTGTGTTGCAAAATAGCTTTTATTCATGCACAGAGTGTAAATTTAAAGTGGGACCAAGATTCAGCTTGCATTGCCTGAACCAACTTTGTTCTGCGCTGAAAAGCTGTTTTCTGACATTTCAGTGTCTAACTTCAAAAATCATGCAAAACACTTCTAACACCTTCAGATATGTTTCTCTGTGTTGCAAAATAGGTTTTATTCATGCACAGACTGCAAAGTTAAAGTGAGACCAAGATTCAGCTTGTATTGCCTGAACCAACTTTGTTCTGCGCTGAAACGCTGTTTTCTGACATTTCAGGGTCTAACTTCAAAAATCATGCAAAACACTTCTAACACCTTCAGATATGTTTCTCTGTGTTGAAAAATAGCTTTTATTCATGCACAGACTGCAAAGTTAAAGTGGGACCAAGATTCAGCTTGCATTGCCTGAACCAACTTTGTTCTGCGCTGAAACGCTGTTTTCTGACATTTCAGGGTCTAACTTCAAAAATCATGCAAAACACTTCTAACACCTTCAGATATGTTTCTCTGTGTTGCAAAATAGCTTTTATTCATGCACAGAGTGTAAATTTAAAGTGGGACCAAGATTCAGCTTGCATTGCCTGAACCAACTTTGTTCTGCGCTGAAAAGCTGTTTTCTGACATTTCAGGGTCTAACTTCAAAAATCATGCAAAACACTTCTAACACCTTCAGATATGTTTCTCTGTGTTGAAAAATAGCTTTTATTCATGCACAGACTGCAAAGTTAAAGTGGGACCAATATTCAGCTTGCATTGCCTGAACCAACTTTGTTCTGCGCTGAAACGCTGTTTTCTGACATTTCAGGGTCTAACTTCAAAAATCATGCAAAACACTTCTAACACCTTCAGATATGTTTCTCTGTGTTGCAAAATAGCTTTTATTCATGCACAGAGTGTAAATTTAAAGTGGGACCAAGATTCAGCTTGCATTGCCTGAACCAACTTTGTTCTGCGCTGAAAAGCTGTTTTCTGACATTTCAGAGTCTAACTTCAAAAATCATGCAAAACACTTCTAACACCTTCAGATATGTTTCTCTGTGTTGCAAAATAGCTTTTATTCATGCACAGAGTGTAAATTTAAAGTGGGACCAAGATTCAGCTTGCATTGCCTGAACCAACTTTGTTCTGCGCTGAAAAGCTGTTTTCTGACATTTCAGAGTCTAACTTCAAAAATCATGCAAAACACTTCTAACACCTTCAGATATGTTTCTCTGTGTTGCAAAATAGCTTTTATTCATGCACAGAGTGTAAATTTAAAGTGGGACCAAGATTCAGCTTGCATTGCCTGAACCAACTTTGTTCTGCGCTGAAAAGCTGTTTTCTGACATTTCAGAGTCTAACTTCAAAAATCATGCAAAACACTTCTAACACCTTCAGATATGTTTCTCTGTGTTGCAAAATAGCTTTTATTCATGCACAGAGTGTAAATTTAATGTGGGACCAAGATTCAGCTTGCATTGCCTGAACCAACTTTGTTCTGCGCTGAAAAGCTGTTTTCTGACATTTCAGGGTCTAACTTCAAAAATCATGCAAAACACTTCTAACACCTTCAGATATGTTTCTCTGTGTTGAAAAATAGCTTTTATTCATGCACAGACTGCAAAGTTAAAGTGGGACCAAGATTCAGCTTGCATTGCCTGAACCAACTTTGTTCTGCGCTGAAACGCTGTTTTCTGACATTTCAGGGTCTAACTTCAAAAATCATGCAAAACACTTCTAACACCTTCAGATATGTTTCTCTGTGTTGCAAAATAGCTTTTATTCATGCACAGAGTGTAAATTTAAAGTGGGACCAAGATTCAGCTTGCATTGCCTGAACCAACTTTGTTCTGCGCTGAAAAGCTGTTTTCTGACATTTCAGGGTCTAACTTCAAAAATCATGCAAAACACTTCTAACACCTTCAGATATGTTTCTCTGTGTTGCAAAATAGGTTTTATTCATGCACAGACTGCAAAGTTAAAGTGGGACCAAGATTCAGCTTGCATTGCCTGAACCAACTTTGTTCTGCGCTGAAAAGCTGTTTTCTGACATTTCAGAGTCTAATTTCAAAAATCATGCAAAACACTTCTAACACCTTCAGATATGTTTCTCTGTGTTGCAAAATAGCTTTTATTCATGCACAGAGTGTAAATTTAAAGTGGGACCAAGATTCAGCTTGCATTGCCTGAACCAACTTTGTTCTGCGCTGAAAAGCTGTTTTCTGACATTTCAGGGTCTAACTTCAAAAATCATGCAAAACACTTCTAACACCTTCAGATATGTTTCTCTGTGTTGCAAAATAGGTTTTATTCATGCACAGACTGCAAAGTTAAAGTGGGACCAAGATTCAGCTTGTATTGCCTGAACCAACTTTGTTCTGCGCTGAAACGCTGTTTTCTGACATTTCAGGGTCTAACTTCAAAAATCATGCAAAACACTTCTAACACCTTCAGATATGTTTCTCTGTGTTGCAAAATAGGTTTTATTCATGCACAGACTGCAAAGTTAAAGTGGGACAGAGATTCAGCTTGCATTGCCTGAACCAACTTTGTTCTGCGCTGAAACGCTGTTTTCTGACATTTCAGGGTCTAACTTCAAAAATCATGCAAAACACTTCTAACACCTTCAGATATGTTTCTCTGTGTTGCAAAATAGGTTTTATTCATGCACAGACTGCAAAGTTAAAGTGGGACAGAGATTCAGCTTGCATTGCCTGAACCAAGTTTGTTCTACGCTGAAACGCTGTTTTCTGACATTTCAGGGTCTAACTTCAAAAATCATGCAAAACACTTCTAACACCTTCAGATATGTTTCTCTGTGTTGCAAAATAGCTTTTATTCATGCACAGAGTGTAAATTTAAAGTGGGACCAAGATTCAGCTTGCATTGCCTGAACCAACTTTGTTCTGCGCTGAAAAGCTGTTTTCTGACATTTCAGGGTCTAACTTCAAAAATCATGCAAAACACTTCTAACACCTTCAGATATGTTTCTCTGTGTTGAAAAATAGCTTTTATTCATGCACAGACTGCAAAGTTAAAGTGGGACCAAGATTCAGCTTGCATTGCCTGAACCAACTTTGTTCTGCGCTGAAACGCTGTTTTCTGACATTTCAGGGTCTAACTTCAAAAATCATGCAAAACACTTCTAACACCTTCAGATATGTTTCTCTGTGTTGCAAAATAGCTTTTATTCATGCACAGAGTGTAAATTTAAAGTGGGACCAAGATTCAGCTTGCATTGCCTGAACCAACTTTGTTCTGCGCTGAAACGCTGTTTTCTGACATTTCAGGGTCTAACTTCAAAAATCATGCAAAACACTTCTAACACCTTCAGATATGTTTCTCTGTGTTGCAAAATAGCTTTTATTCATGCACAGAGTGTAAATTTAAAGTGGGACCAAGATTCAGCTTGCATTGCCTGAACCAACTTTGTTCTGCGCTGAAAAGCTGTTTTCTGACATTTCAGGGTCTAACTTCAAAAATCATGCAAAACACTTCTAACACCTTCAGATATGTTTCTCTGTGTTGCAAAATAGGTTTTATTCATGCACAGACTGCAAAGTTAAAGTGGGACCAAGATTCAGCTTGCATTGCCTGAACCAACTTTGTTCTGCGCTGAAAAGCTGTTTTCTGACATTTCAGAGTCTAATTTCAAAAATCATGCAAAACACTTCTAACACCTTCAGATATGTTTCTCTGTGTTGCAAAATAGCTTTTATTCATGCACAGAGTGTAAATTTAAAGTGGGACCAAGATTCAGCTTGCATTGCCTGAACCAACTTTGTTCTGCGCTGAAAAGCTGTTTTCTGACATTTCAGGGTCTAACTTCAAAAATCATGCAAAACACTTCTAACACCTTCAGATATGTTTCTCTGTGTTGCAAAATAGGTTTTATTCATGCACAGACTGCAAAGTTAAAGTGGGACCAAGATTCAGCTTGTATTGCCTGAACCAACTTTGTTCTGCGCTGAAACGCTGTTTTCTGACATTTCAGGGTCTAACTTCAAAAATCATGCAAAACACTTCTAACACCTTCAGATATGTTTCTCTGTGTTGCAAAATAGGTTTTATTCATGCACAGACTGCAAAGTTAAAGTGGGACAGAGATTCAGCTTGCATTGCCTGAACCAACTTTGTTCTGCGCTGAAACGCTGTTTTCTGACATTTCAGGGTCTAACTTCAAAAATCATGCAAAACACTTCTAACACCTTCAGATATGTTTCTCTGTGTTGCAAAATAGGTTTTATTCATGCACAGACTGCAAAGTTAAAGTGGGACAGAGATTCAGCTTGCATTGCCTGAACCAAGTTTGTTCTACGCTGAAACGCTGTTTTCTGACATTTCAGGGTCTAACTTCAAAAATCATGCAAAACACTTCTAACACCTTCAGATATGTTTCTCTGTGTTGCAAAATAGCTTTTATTCATGCACAGAGTGTAAATTTAAAGTGGGACCAAGATTCAGCTTGCATTGCCTGAACCAACTTTGTTCTGCGCTGAAAAGCTGTTTTCTGACATTTCAGGGTCTAACTTCAAAAATCATGCAAAACACTTCTAACACCTTCAGATATGTTTCTCTGTGTTGAAAAATAGCTTTTATTCATGCACAGACTGCAAAGTTAAAGTGGGACCAAGATTCAGCTTGCATTGCCTGAACCAACTTTGTTCTGCGCTGAAACGCTGTTTTCTGACATTTCAGGGTCTAACTTCAAAAATCATGCAAAACACTTCTAACACCTTCAGATATGTTTCTCTGTGTTGCAAAATAGCTTTTATTCATGCACAGAGTGTAAATTTAAAGTGGGACCAAGATTCAGCTTGCATTGCCTGAACCAACTTTGTTCTGCGCTGAAAAGCTGTTTTCTGACATTTCAGAGTCTAACTTCAAAAATCATGCAAAACACTTCTAACACCTTCAGATATGTTTCTCTGTGTTGCAAAATAGCTTTTATTCATGCACAGAGTGTAAATTTAAAGTGGGACCAAGATTCAGCTTGCATTGCCTGAACCAACTTTGTTCTGCGCTGAAAAGCTGTTTTCTGACATTTCAGGGTCTAACTTCAAAAATCATGCAAAACACTTCTAACACCTTCAGATATGTTTCTCTGTGTTGCAAAATAGGTTTTATTCATGCACAGACTGCAAAGTTAAAGTGGGACCAAGATTCAGCTTGCATTGCCTGAACCAACTTTGTTCTGCGCTGAAAAGCTGTTTTCTGACATTTCAGAGTCTAACTTCAAAAATCATGCAAAACACTTCTAACACCTTCAGATATGTTTCTCTGTGTTGCAAAATAGCTTTTATTCATGCACAGAGTGTAAATTTAAAGTGGGACCAAGATTCAGCTTGCATTGCCTGAACCAACTTTGTTCTGCGCTGAAAAGCTGTTTTCTGACATTTCAGGGTCTAACTTCAAAAATCATGCAAAACACTTCTAACACCTTCAGATATGTTTCTCTGTGTTGCAAAATAGGTTTTATTCATGCACAGACTGCAAAGTTAAAGTGGGACCAAGATTCAGCTTGCATTGCCTGAACCAACTTTGTTCTGCGCTGAAAAGCTGTTTTCTGACATTTCAGAGTCTAACTTCAAAAATCATGCAAAACACTTCTAACACCTTCAGATATGTTTCTCTGTGTTGCAAAATAGCTTTTATTCATGCACAGAGTGTAAATTTAAAGTGGGACCAAGATTCAGCTTGCATTGCCTGAACCAACTTTGTTCTGCGCTGAAAAGCTGTTTTCTGACATTTCAGGGTCTAACTTCAAAAATCATGCAAAACACTTCTAACACCTTCAGATATGTTTCTCTGTGTTGCAAAATAGGTTTTATTCATGCACAGACTGCAAAGTTAAAGTGGGACCAAGATTCAGCTTGCATTGCCTGAACCAACTTTGTTCTGCGCTGAAAAGCTGTTTTCTGACATTTCAGGGTCTAA
This sequence comes from Garra rufa, assembly GCF_049309525.1. Lineage (NCBI taxonomy): Eukaryota > Metazoa > Chordata > Actinopteri > Cypriniformes > Cyprinidae > Garra > Garra rufa. The sequence goes on along the minus strand of NW_027394276.1, from coordinate 25,524,690 downwards.
CTTCAAAAATCATGCAAAACACTTCTAACACCTTCAGATATGTTTCTCTGTGTTTCAAAATAGCTTTTATTCATGCACAGACTGCAAAGTTAAAGTGGGACAGAGATTCAGCTTGCATTGCCTGAACCAACTTTGTTCTGCGCTGAAACGCTGTTTTCTGACATTTCAGGGTCTAACTTCAAAAATCATGCAAAACACTTCTAACACCTTCAGATATGTTTCTCTGTGTTGCAAAATAGCTTTTATTCATGCACAGAGTGTAAATTTAAAGTGGGACCAAGATTCAGCTTGCATTGCCTGAACCAACTTTGTTCTGCGCTGAAAAGCTGTTTTCTGACATTTCAGAGTCTAACTTCAAAAATCATGCAAAACACTTCTAACACCTTCAGATATGTTTCTCTGTGTTGCAAAATAGCTTTTATTCATGCACAGAGTGTAAATTTAAAGTGGGACCAAGATTCAGCTTGCATTGCCTGAACCAACTTTGTTCTGCGCTGAAAAGCTGTTTTCTGACATTTCAGGGTCTAACTTCAAAAATCATGCAAAACACTTCTAACACCTTCAGATATGTTTCTCTGTGTTGCAAAATAGGTTTTATTCATGCACAGACTGCAAAGTTAAAGTGGGACCAAGATTCAGCTTGCACTGCCTGAACCAACTTTGTTCTGCGCTGAAACGCTGTTTTCTGACATTTCAGGGTCTAACTTCAAAAATCATGCAAAACACTTCTAACACCTTCAGATATGTTTCTCTGTGTTGCAAAATAGCTTTTATCCATGCACAGAGTGTAAATTTAAAGTGGGACCAAGATTCAGCTTGCATTGCCTGAACCAACTTTGTTCTGCGCTGAAAAGCTGTTTTCTGACATTTCAGGGTCTAACTTCAAAAATCATGCAAAACACTTCTAACACCTTCAGATATGTTTCTCTGTGTTGCAAAATAGCTTTTATTCATGCACAGACTGCAAAGTTAAAGTGGGACAGAGATTCAGCTTGCATTGCCTGAACCAACTTTGTTCTGCGCTGAAACGCTGTTTTCTGACATTTCAGGGTCTAACTTCAAAAATCATGCAAAACACTTCTAACACCTTCAGATATGTTTCTCTGTGTTGCAAAATAGCTTTTATTCATGCACAGAGTGTAAATTTAAAGTGGGACCAAGATTCAGCTTGCATTGCCTGAACCAACTTTGTTCTGCGCTGAAAAGCTGTTTTCTGACATTTCAGGGTCTAACTTCAAAAATCATGCAAAACACTTCTAACACCTTCAGATATGTTTCTCTGTGTTGCAAAATAGCTTTTATTCATGCACAGAGTGTAAATTTAAAGTGGGACCAAGATTCAGCTTGCATTGCCTGAACCAACTTTGTTCTGCGCTGAAAAGCTGTTTTCTGACATTTCAGGGTCTAACTTCAAAAATCATGCAAAACACTTCTAACACCTTCAGATATGTTTCTCTGTGTTGCAAAATAGGTTTTATTCATGCACAGACTGCAAAGTTAAAGTGGGACCAAGATTCAGCTTGCATTGCCTGAACCAACTTTGTTCTGCGCTGAAAAGCTGTTTTCTGACATTTCAGAGTCTAACTTCAAAAATCATGCAAAACACTTCTAACACCTTCAGATATGTTTCTCTGTGTTGCAAAATAGCTTTTATTCATGCACAGAGTGTAAATTTAATGTGGGACCAAGATTCAGCTTGCATTGCCTGAACCAACTTTGTTTTGCGCTGAAAAGCTGTTTTCTGACATTTCAGGGTCTAACTTCAAAAATCATGCAAAACACTTCTAACACCTTCAGATATGTTTCTCTGTGTAGCAAAATAGCTTTTATTCATGCACAGAGTGTAAATTTAAAGTGGGACCAAGATTCAGCTTGCATTGCCTGAACCAACTTTGTTCTGCGCTGAAAAGCTGTTTTCTGACATTTCAGGGTCTAACTTCAAAAATCATGCAAAACACTTCTAACACCTTCAGATATGTTTCTCTGTGTTGCAAAATAGCTTTTATCCATGCACAGAGTGTAAATTTAAAGTGGGACCAAGATTCAGCTTGCATTGCCTGAACCAACTTTGTTCTGCGCTGAAAAGCTGTTTTCTGACATTTCAGGGTCTAACTTCAAAAATCATGCAAAACACTTCTAACACCTTCAGATATGTTTCTCTGTGTTGCAAAATAGCTTTTATTCATGCACAGACTGCAAAGTTAAAGTGGGACAGAGATTCAGCTTGCATTGCCTGAACCAACTTTGTTCTGCGCTGAAACGCTGTTTTCTGACATTTCAGGGTCTAACTTCAAAAATCATGCAAAACACTTCTAACACCTTCAGATATGTTTCTCTGTGTTGCAAAATAGCTTTTATTCATGCACAGAGTGTAAATTTAAAGTGGGACCAAGATTCAGCTTGCATTGCCTGAACCAACTTTGTTCTGCGCTGAAAAGCTGTTTTCTGACATTTCAGGGTCTAACTTCAAAAATCATGCAAAACACTTCTAACACCTTCAGATATGTTTCTCTGTGTTGCAAAATAGCTTTTATTCATGCACAGAGTGTAAATTTAAAGTGGGACCAAGATTCAGCTTGCATTGCCTGAACCAACTTTGTTCTGCGCTGAAAAGCTGTTTTCTGACATTTCAGGGTCTAACTTCAAAAATCATGCAAAACACTTCTAACACCTTCAGATATGTTTCTCTGTGTTGCAAAATAGGTTTTATTCATGCACAGACTGCAAAGTTAAAGTGGGACCAAGATTCAGCTTGCATTGCCTGAACCAACTTTGTTCTGCGCTGAAAAGCTGTTTTCTGACATTTCAGAGTCTAACTTCAAAAATCATGCAAAACACTTCTAACACCTTCAGATATGTTTCTCTGTGTTGCAAAATAGCTTTTATTCATGCACAGAGTGTAAATTTAAAGTGGGACCAAGATTCAGCTTGCATTGCCTGAACCAACTTTGTTCTGCGCTGAAAAGCTGTTTTCTGACATTTCAGGGTCTAACTTCAAAAATCATGCAAAACACTTCTAACACCTTCAGATATGTTTCTCTGTGTTGCAAAATAGGTTTTATTCATGCACAGACTGCAAAGTTAAAGTGGGACCAAGATTCAGCTTGCATTGCCTGAACCAACTTTGTTCTGCGCTGAAAAGCTGTTTTCTGACATTTCAGAGTCTAACTTCAAAAATCATGCAAAACACTTCTAACACCTTCAGATATGTTTCTCTGTGTTGCAAAATAGCTTTTATTCATGCACAGAGTGTAAATTTAAAGTGGGACCAAGATTCAGCTTGCCTTGCCTGAACCAACTTTGTTCTGCGCTGAAAAGCTGTTTTCTGACATTTCAGAGTCTAACTTCAAAAATCATGCAAAACACTTCTAACACCTTCAGATATGTTTCTCTGTGTTGCAAAATAGCTTTTATTCATGCACAGAGTGTAAATTTAAAGTGGGACCAAGATTCAGCTTGCATTGCCTGAACCAACTTTGTTCTGCGCTGAAAAGCTGTTTTCTGACATTTCAGGGTCTAACTTCAAAAATCATGCAAAACACTTCTAACACCTTCAGATATGTTTCTCTGTGTTGCAAAATAGGTTTTATTCATGCACAGACTGCAAAGTTAAAGTGGGACCAAGATTCAGCTTGCATTGCCTGAACCAACTTTGTTCTGCGCTGAAAAGCTGTTTTCTGACATTTCAGAGTCTAACTTCAAAAATCATGCAAAACACTTCTAACACCTTCAGATATGTTTCTCTGTGTTGCAAAATAGCTTTTATTCATGCACAGAGTGTAAATTTAATGTGGGACCAAGATTCAGCTTGCATTGCCTGAACCAACTTTGTTCTGCGCTGAAAAGCTGTTTTCTGACATTTCAGGGTCTAACTTCAAAAATCATGCAAAACACTTCTAACACCTTCAGATATGTTTCTCTGTGTTGCAAAATAGCTTTTATTCATGCACAGAGTGTAAATTTAAAGTGGGACCAAGATTCAGCTTGCATTGCCTGAACCAACTTTGTTCTGCGCTGAAAAGCTGTTTTCTGACATTTCAGAGTCTAACTTCAAAAATCATGCAAAACACTTCTAACACCTTCAGATATGTTTCTCTGTGTTGCAAAATAGCTTTTATTCATGCACAGAGTGTAAATTTAAAGTGGGACAAAGATTCAGCTTGCATTGCCTGAACCAACTTTGTTCTGCGCTGAAAAGCTGTTTTCTGACATTTCAGGGTCTAACTTCAAAAATCATGCAAAACACTTCTAACACCTTCAGATATGTTTCTCTGTGTTGCAAAATAGCTTTTATTCATGCACAGAGTGTAAATTTAAAGTGGGACCAAGATTCAGCTTGCATTGCCTGAACCAACTTTGTTCTGCGCTGAAAAGCTGTTTTCTGACATTTCAGTGTCTAACTTCAAAAATCATGCAAAACACTTCTAACACCTTCAGATATGTTTCTCTGTGTTGCAAAATAGGTTTTATTCATGCACAGACTGCAAAGTTAAAGTGAGACCAAGATTCAGCTTGTATTGCCTGAACCAACTTTGTTCTGCGCTGAAACGCTGTTTTCTGACATTTCAGGGTCTAACTTCAAAAATCATGCAAAACACTTCTAACACCTTCAGATATGTTTCTCTGTGTTGAAAAATAGCTTTTATTCATGCACAGACTGCAAAGTTAAAGTGGGACCAAGATTCAGCTTGCATTGCCTGAACCAACTTTGTTCTGCGCTGAAACGCTGTTTTCTGACATTTCAGGGTCTAACTTCAAAAATCATGCAAAACACTTCTAACACCTTCAGATATGTTTCTCTGTGTTGCAAAATAGCTTTTATTCATGCACAGAGTGTAAATTTAAAGTGGGACCAAGATTCAGCTTGCATTGCCTGAACCAACTTTGTTCTGCGCTGAAAAGCTGTTTTCTGACATTTCAGAGTCTAACTTCAAAAATCATGCAAAACACTTCTAACACCTTCAGATATGTTTCTCTGTGTTGCAAAATAGCTTTTATTCATGCACAGAGTGTAAATTTAAAGTGGGACCAAGATTCAGCTTGCATTGCCTGAACCAACTTTGTTCTGCGCTTAAAAGCTGTTTTCTGACATTTCAGGGTCTAACTTCAAAAATCATGCAAAACACTTCTAACACCTTCAGATATGTTTCTCTGTGTTGAAAAATAGCTTTTATTCATGCACAGACTGCAAAGTTAAAGTGGGACCAAGATTCAGCTTGCATTGCCTGAACCAACTTTGTTCTGCGCTGAAACGCTGTTTTCTGACATTTCAGGGTCTAACTTCAAAAATCATGCAAAACACTTCTAACACCTTCAGATATGTTTCTCTGTGTTGCAAAATAGCTTTTATTCATGCACAGAGTGTAAATTTAAAGTGGGACCAAGATTCAGCTTGCATTGCCTGAACCAACTTTGTTCTGCGCTGAAAAGCTGTTTTCTGACATTTCAGAGTCTAACTTCAAAAATCATGCAAAACACTTCTAACACCTTCAGATATGTTTCTCTGTGTTGCAAAATAGCTTTTATTCATGCACAGAGTGTAAATTTAAAGTGGGACCAAGATTCAGCTTGCATTGCCTGAACCAACTTTGTTCTGCGCTGAAAAGCTGTTTTCTGACATTTCAGGGTCTAACTTCAAAAATCATGCAAAACACTTCTAACACCTTCAGATATGTTTCTCTGTGTTGCAAAATAGGTTTTATTCATGCACAGACTGCAAAGTTAAAGTGGGACCAAGATTCAGCTTGCATTGCCTGAACCAACTTTGTTCTGCGCTGAAACGCTGTTTTCTGACATTTCAGGGTCTAACTTCAAAAATCATGCAAAACACTTCTAACACCTTCAGATATGTTTCTCTGTGTTGCAAAATAGCTTTTATTCATGCACAGAGTGTAAATTTAAAGTGGGACCAAGATTCAGCTTGCATTGCCTGAACCAACTTTGTTCTGCGCTGAAAAGCTGTTTTCTGACATTTCAGAGTCTAACTTCAAAAATCATGCAAAACACTTCTAACACCTTCAGATATGTTTCTCTGTGTTGCAAAATAGCTTTTATTCATGCACAGAGTGTAAATTTAAAGTGGGACCAAGATTCAGCTTGCATTGCCTGAACCAACTTTGTTCTGCGCTTAAAAGCTGTTTTCTGACATTTCAGGGTCTAACTTCAAAAATCATGCAAAACACTTCTAACACCTTCAGATATGTTTCTCTGTGTTGAAAAATAGCTTTTATTCATGCACAGACTGCAAAGTTAAAGTGGGACCAAGATTCAGCTTGCATTGCCTGAACCAACTTTGTTCTGCGCTGAAACGCTGTTTTCTGACATTTCAGGGTCTAACTTCAAAAATCATGCAAAACACTTCTAACACCTTCAGATATGTTTCTCTGTGTTGCAAAATAGCTTTTATTCATGCACAGAGTGTAAATTTAAAGTGGGACCAAGATTCAGCTTGCATTGCCTGAACCAACTTTGTTCTGCGCTGAAACGCTGTTTTCTGACATTTCAGGGTCTAACTTCAAAAATCATGCAAAACACTTCTAACACCTTCAGATATGTTTCTCTGTGTTGCAAAATAGCTTTTATTCATGCACAGAGTGTAAATTTAAAGTGGGACCAAGATTCAGCTTGCATTGCCTGAACCAACTTTGTTCTGCGCTGAAAAGCTGTTTTCTGACATTTCAGAGTCTAACTTCAAAAATCATGCAAAACACTTCTAACACCTTCAGATATGTTTCTCTGTGTTGCAAAATAGCTTTTATTCATGCACAGAGTGTAAATTTAAAGTGGGACCAAGATTCAGCTTGCATTGCCTGAACCAACTTTGTTCTGCGCTTAAAAGCTGTTTTCTGACATTTCAGGGTCTAACTTCAAAAATCATGCAAAACACTTCTAACACCTTCAGATATGTTTCTCTGTGTTGAAAAATAGCTTTTATTCATGCACAGACTGCAAAGTTAAAGTGGGACCAAGATTCAGCTTGCATTGCCTGAACCAACTTTGTTCTGCGCTGAAACGCTGTGTTCTGACATTTCAGGGTCTAACTTCAAAAATCATGCAAAACACTTCTAACACCTTCAGATATGTTTCTCTGTGTTGCAAAATAGCTTTTATTCATGCACAGAGTGTAAATTTAAAGTGGGACCAAGATTCAGCTTGCATTGCCTGAACCAACTTTGTTCTGCGCTGAAAAGCTGTTTTCTGACATTTCAGAGTCTAACTTCAAAAATCATGCAAAACACTTCTAACACCTTCAGATATGTTTCTCTGTGTTGCAAAATAGCTTTTATTCATGCACAGAGTGTAAATTTAAAGTGGGACCAAGATTCAGCTTGCATTGCCTGAACCAACTTTGTTCTGCGCTGAAAAGCTGTTTTCTGACATTTCAGAGTCTAACTTCAAAAATCATGCAAAACACTTCTAACACCTTCAGATATGTTTCTCTGTGTTGCAAAATAGCTTTTATTCATGCACAGAGTGTAAATTTAAAGTGGGACCAAGATTCAGCTTGCATTGCCTGAACCAACTTTGTTCTGCGCTGAAAAGCTGTTTTCTGACATTTCAGAGTCTAACTTCAAAAATCATGCAAAACACTTCTAACACCTTCAGATATGTTTCTCTGTGTTGCAAAATAGCTTTTATTCATGCACAGAGTGTAAATTTAAAGTGGGACCAAGATTCAGCTTGCATTGCCTGAACCAACTTTGTTCTGCGCTTAAAAGCTGTTTTCTGACATTTCAGGGTCTAACTTCAAAAATCATGCAAAACACTTCTAACACCTTCAGATATGTTTCTCTGTGTTGAAAAATAGCTTTTATTCATGCACAGACTGCAAAGTTAAAGTGGGACCAAGATTCAGCTTGCATTGCCTGAACCAACTTTGTTCTGCGCTGAAACGCTGTTTTCTGACATTTCAGGGTCTAACTTCAAAAATCATGCAAAACACTTCTAACACCTTCAGATATGTTTCTCTGTGTTGCAAAATAGCTTTTATTCATGCACAGAGTGTAAATTTAAAGTGGGACCAAGATTCAGCTTGCATTGCCTGAACCAACTTTGTTCTGCGCTGAAAAGCTGTTTTCTGACATTTCAGAGTCTAACTTCAAAAATCATGCAAAACACTTCTAACACCTTCAGATATGTTTCTCTGTGTTGCAAAATAGCTTTTATTCATGCACAGAGTGTAAATTTAAAGTGGGACCAAGATTCAGCTTGCATTGCCTGAACCAACTTTGTTCTGCGCTGAAAAGCTGTTTTCTGACATTTCAGGGTCTAACTTCAAAAATCATGCAAAACACTTCTAACACCTTCAGATATGTTTCTCTGTGTTGCAAAATAGGTTTTATTCATGCACAGACTGCAAAGTTAAAGTGGGACCAAGATTCAGCTTGCATTGCCTGAACCAACTTTGTTCTGCGCTGAAACGCTGTTTTCTGACATTTCAGGGTCTAACTTCAAAAATCATGCAAAACACTTCTAACACCTTCAGATATGTTTCTCTGTGTTGCAAAATAGCTTTTATTCATGCACAGAGTGTAAATTTAAAGTGGGACCAAGATTCAGCTTGCATTGCCTGAACCAACTTTGTTCTGCGCTGAAAAGCTGTTTTCTGACATTTCAGAGTCTAACTTCAAAAATCATGCAAAACACTTCTAACACCTTCAGATATGTTTCTCTGTGTTGCAAAATAGCTTTTATTCATGCACAGAGTGTAAATTTAAAGTGGGACCAAGATTCAGCTTGCATTGCCTGAACCAACTTTGTTCTGCGCTTAAAAGCTGTTTTCTGACATTTCAGGGTCTAACTTCAAAAATCATGCAAAACACTTCTAACACCTTCAGATATGTTTCTCTGTGTTGAAAAATAGCTTTTATTCATGCACAGACTGCAAAGTTAAAGTGGGACCAAGATTCAGCTTGCATTGCCTGAACCAACTTTGTTCTGCGCTGAAACGCTGTTTTCTGACATTTCAGGGTCTAACTTCAAAAATCATGCAAAACACTTCTAACACCTTCAGATATGTTTCTCTGTGTTGCAAAATAGCTTTTATTCATGCACAGAGTGTAAATTTAAAGTGGGACCAAGATTCAGCTTGCATTGCCTGAACCAACTTTGTTCTGCGCTGAAAAGCTGTTTTCTGACATTTCAGAGTCTAACTTCAAAAATCATGCAAAACACTTCTAACACCTTCAGATATGTTTCTCTGTGTTGCAAAATAGCTTTTATTCATGCACAGAGTGTAAATTTAAAGTGGGACCAAGATTCAGCTTGCATTGCCTGAACCAACTTTGTTCTGCGCTGAAAAGCTGTTTTCTGACATTTCAGGGTCTATCTTCAAAAATCATGCAAAACACTTCTAACACCTTCAGATATGTTTCTCTGTGTTGCAAAATAGGTTTTATTCATGCACAGACTGCAAAGTTAAAGTGGGACCAAGATTCAGCTTGCATTGCCTGAACCAACTTTGTTCTGCGCTGAAAAGCTGTTTTCTGACATTTCAGAGTCTAACTTCAAAAATCATGCAAAACACTTCTAACACCTTCAGATATGTTTCTCTGTGTTGCAAAATAGCTTTTATTCATGCACAGAGTGTAAATTTAATGTGGGACCAAGATTCAGCTTGCATTGCCTGAACCAACTTTGTTCTGCGCTGAAAAGCTGTTTTCTGACATTTCAGGGTCTAACTTCAAAAATCATGCAAAACACTTCTAACACCTTCAGATATGTTTCTCTGTGTTGAAAAATAGCTTTTATTCATGCACAGACTGCAAAGTTAAAGTGGGACCAAGATTCAGCTTGCATTGCCTGAACCAACTTTGTTCTGCGCTGAAACGCTGTTTTCTGACATTTCAGGGTCTAACTTCAAAAATCATGCAAAACACTTCTAACACCTTCAGATATGTTTCTCTGTGTTGCAAAATAGCTTTTATTCATGCACAGAGTGTAAATTTAAAGTGGGACCAAGATTCAGCTTGCATTGCCTGAACCAACTTTGTTCTGCGCTGAAAAGCTGTTTTCTGACATTTCAGAGTCTAACTTCAAAAATCATGCAAAACACTTCTAACACCTTCAGATATGTTTCTCTGTGTTGCAAAATAGCTTTTATTCATGCACAGAGTGTAAATTTAAAGTGGGACCAAGATTCAGCTTGCATTGCCTGAACCAACTTTGTTCTGCGCTTAAAAGCTGTTTTCTGACATTTCAGGGTCTAACTTCAAAAATCATGCAAAACACTTCTAACACATTCAGATATGTTTCTCTGTGTTGAAAAATAGCTTTTATTCATGCACAGACTGCAAAGTTAAAGTGGGACCAAGATTCAGCTTGCATTGCCTGAACCAACTTTGTTCTGCGCTGAAACGCTGTTTTCTGACATTTCAGGGTCTAACTTCAAAAATCATGCAAAACACTTCTAACACCTTCAGATATGTTTCTCTGTGTTGCAAAATAGCTTTTATTCATGCACAGAGTGTAAATTTAAAGTGGGACCAAGATTCAGCTTGCATTGCCTGAACCAACTTTGTTCTGCGCTGAAAAGCTGTTTTCTGACATTTCAGAGTCTAACTTCAAAAATCATGCAAAACACTTCTAACACCTTCAGATATGTTTCTCTGTGTTGCAAAATAGCTTTTATTCATGCACAGAGTGTAAATTTAAAGTGGGACCAAGATTCAGCTTGCATTGCCTGAACCAACTTTGTTCTGCGCTGAAAAGCTGTTTTCTGACATTTCAGAGTCTAACTTCAAAAATCATGCAAAACACTTCTAACACCTTCAGATATGTTTCTCTGTGTTGCAAAATAGCTTTTATTCATGCACAGACTGCAAAGTTAAAGTGGGACCAAGATTCAGCTTGCATTGCCTGAACCAACTTTGTTCTGCGCTGAAAAGCTGTTTTCTGACATTTCAGAGTCTAACTTCAAAAATCATGCAAAACACTTCTAACACCTTCAGATATGTTTCTCTGTGTTGCAAAATAGCTTTTATTCATGCACAGAGTGTAAATTTAATGTGGGACCAAGATTCAGCTTGCATTGCCTGAACCAACTTTGTTCTGCGCTGAAAAGCTGTTTTCTGACATTTCAGGGTCTAACTTCAAAAATCATGCAAAACACTTCTAACACCTTCAGATATGTTTCTCTGTGTTGAAAAATAGCTTTTATTCATGCACAGACTGCAAAGTTAAAGTGGGACCAAGATTCAGCTTGCATTGCCTGAACCAACTTTGTTCTGCGCTGAAACGCTGTTTTCTGACATTTCAGGGTCTAACTTCAAAAATCATGCAAAACACTTCTAACACCTTCAGATATGTTTCTCTGTGTTGCAAAATAGCTTTTATTCATGCACAGAGTGTAAATTTAAAGTGGGACCAAGATTCAGCTTGCATTGCCTGAACCAACTTTGTTCTGCGCTGAAAAGCTGTTTTCTGACATTTCAGGGTCTAACTTCAAAAATCATGCAAAACACTTCTAACACCTTCAGATATGTTTCTCTGTGTTGCAAAATAGGTTTTATTCATGCACAGACTGCAAAGTTAAAGTGGGACCAAGATTCAGCTTGCATTGCCTGAACCAACTTTGTTCTGCGCTGAAAAGCTGTTTTCTGACATTTCAGGGTCTAACTTCAAAAATCATGCAAAACACTTCTAACACCTTCAGATATGTTTCTCTGTGTTGCAAAATAGGTTTTATTCATGCACAGACTGCAAAGTTAAAGTGGGACAGAGATTCAGCTTGCATTGCCTGAACCAACTTTGTTCTGCGCTGAAACGCTGTTTTCTGACATTTCAGGGTCTAACTTCAAAAATCATGCAAAACACTTCTAACACCTTCAGATATGTTTCTCTGTGTTGCAAAATAGCTTTTATTCATGCACAGAGTGTAAATTTAAAGTGGGACCAAGATTCAGCTTGCATTGCCTGAACCAACTTTGTTCTGCGCTGAAAAGCTGTTTTCTGACATTTCAGGGTCTAACTTCAAAAATCATGCAAAACACTTCTAACACCTTCAGATATGTTTCTCTGTGTTGCAAAATAGGTTTTATTCATGCACAGACTGCAAAGTTAAAGTGGGACAGAGATTCAGCTTGCATTGCCTGAACCAAGTTTGTTCTGCGCTGAAACGCTGTTTTCTGACATTTCAGGGTCTAACTTCAAAAATCATGCAAAACACTTCTAACACCTTCAGATATGTTTCTCTGTGTTGCAAAATAGGTTTTATTCATGCACAGACTGCAAAGTTAAAGTGGGACAGAGATTCAGCTTGCATTGCCTGAACCAACTTTGTTCTGCGCTGAAACGCTGTTTTCTGACATTTCAGGGTCTAACTTCAAAAATCATGCAAAACACTTCTAACACCTTCAGATATGTTTCTCTGTGTTGCAAAATAGCTTTTATTCATGCACAGAGTGTAAATTTAAAGTGGGACCAAGATTCAGCTTGCATTGCCTGAACCAACTTTGTTCTGCGCTGAAAAGCTGTTTTCTGACATTTCAGAGTCTAACTTCAAAAATCATGCAAAACACTTCTAACACCTTCAGATATGTTTCTCTGTGTTGCAAAATAGCTTTTATTCATGCACAGAGTGTAAATTTAAAGTGGGACCAAGATTCAGCTTGCATTGCCTGAACCAACTTTGTTCTGCGCTTAAAAGCTGTTTTCTGACATTTCAGGGTCTAACTTCAAAAATCATGCAAAACACTTCTAACACCTTCAGATATGTTTCTCTGTGTTGAAAAATAGCTTTTATTCATGCACAGACTGCAAAGTTAAAGTGGGACCAAGATTCAGCTTGCATTGCCTGAACCAACTTTGTTCTGCGCTGAAACGCTGTTTTCTGACATTTCAGGGTCTAACTTCAAAAATCATGCAAAACACTTCTAACACCTTCAGATATGTTTCTCTGTGTTGCAAAATAGCTTTTATTCATGCACAGAGTGTAAATTTAAAGTGGGACCAAGATTCAGCTTGCATTGCCTGAACCAACTTTGTTCTGCGCTGAAAAGCTGTTTTCTGACATTTCAGAGTCTAACTTCAAAAATCATGCAAAACACTTCTAACACCTTCAGATATGTTTCTCTGTGTTGCAAAATAGCTTTTATTCATGCACAGAGTGTAAATTTAAAGTGGGACCAAGATTCAGCTTGCATTGCCTGAACCAACTTTGTTCTGCGCTGAAAAGCTGTTTTCTGACATTTCAGGGTCTAACTTCAAAAATCATGCAAAACACTTCTAACACCTTCAGATATGTTTCTCTGTGTTGCAAAATAGGTTTTATTCATGCACAGACTGCAAAGTTAAAGTGGGACCAAGATTCAGCTTGCATTGCCTGAACCAACTTTGTTCTGCGCTGAAACGCTGTTTTCTGACATTTCAGGGTCTAACTTCAAAAATCATGCAAAACACTTCTAACACCTTCAGATATGTTTCTCTGTGTTGCAAAATAGCTTTTATTCATGCACAGAGTGTAAATTTAAAGTGGGACCAAGATTCAGCTTGCATTGCCTGAACCAACTTTGTTCTGCGCTGAAAAGCTGTTTTCTGACATTTCAGAGTCTAACTTCAAAAATCATGCAAAACACTTCTAACACCTTCAGATATGTTTCTCTGTGTTGCAAAATAGCTTTTATTCATGCACAGAGTGTAAATTTAAAGTGGGACCAAGATTCAGCTTGCATTGCCTGAACCAACTTTGTTCTGCGCTTAAAAGCTGTTTTCTGACATTTCAGGGTCTAACTTCAAAAATCATGCAAAACACTTCTAACACCTTCAGATATGTTTCTCTGTGTTGAAAAATAGCTTTTATTCATGCACAGACTGCAAAGTTAAAGTGGGACCAAGATTCAGCTTGCATTGCCTGAACCAACTTTGTTCTGCGCTGAAACGCTGTTTTCTGACATTTCAGGGTCTAACTTCAAAAATCATGCAAAACACTTCTAACACCTTCAGATATGTTTCTCTGTGTTGCAAAATAGCTTTTATTCATGCACAGAGTGTAAATTTAAAGTGGGACCAAGATTCAGCTTGCATTGCCTGAACCAACTTTGTTCTGCGCTGAAAAGCTGTTTTCTGACATTTCAGAGTCTAACTTCAAAAATCATGCAAAACACTTCTAACACCTTCAGATATGTTTCTCTGTGTTGCAAAATAGCTTTTATTCATGCACAGAGTGTAAATTTAAAGTGGGACCAAGATTCAGCTTGCATTGCCTGAACCAACTTTGTTCTGCGCTGAAAAGCTGTTTTCTGACATTTCAGGGTCTATCTTCAAAAATCATGCAAAACACTTCTAACACCTTCAGATATGTTTCTCTGTGTTGCAAAATAGGTTTTATTCATGCACAGACTGCAAAGTTAAAGTGGGACCAAGATTCAGCTTGCATTGCCTGAACCAACTTTGTTCTGCGCTGAAAAGCTGTTTTCTGACATTTCAGAGTCTAACTTCAAAAATCATGCAAAACACTTCTAACACCTTCAGATATGTTTCTCTGTGTTGCAAAATAGCTTTTATTCATGCACAGAGTGTAAATTTAATGTGGGACCAAGATTCAGCTTGCATTGCCTGAACCAACTTTGTTCTGCGCTGAAAAGCTGTTTTCTGACATTTCAGGGTCTAACTTCAAAAATCATGCAAAACACTTCTAACACCTTCAGATATGTTTCTCTGTGTTGAAAAATAGCTTTTATTCATGTACAGACTGCAAAGTTAAAGTGGGACCAAGATTCAGCTTGCATTGCCTGAACCAACTTTGTTCTGCGCTGAAACGCTGTTTTCTGACATTTCAGGGTCTAACTTCAAAAATCATGCAAAACACTTCTAACACCTTCAGATATGTTTCTCTGTGTTGCAAAATAGCTTTTATTCATGCACAGAGTGTAAATTTAAAGTGGGACCAAGATTCAGCTTGCATTGCCTGAACCAACTTTGTTCTGCGCTGAAAAGCTGTTTTCTGACATTTCAGAGTCTAACTTCAAAAATCATGCAAAACACTTCTAACACCTTCAGATATGTTTCTCTGTGTTGCAAAATAGCTTTTATTCATGCACAGAGTGTAAATTTAAAGTGGGACCAAGATTCAGCTTGCATTGCCTGAACCAACTTTGTTCTGCGCTTAAAAGCTGTTTTCTGACATTTCAGGGTCTAACTTCAAAAATCATGCAAAACACTTCTAACACCTTCAGATATGTTTCTCTGTGTTGAAAAATAGCTTTTATTCATGCACAGACTGCAAAGTTAAAGTGGGACCAAGATTCAGCTTGCATTGCCTGAACCAACTTTGTTCTGCGCTGAAACGCTGTTTTCTGACATTTCAGGGTCTAACTTCAAAAATCATGCAAAACACTTCTAACACCTTCAGATATGTTTCTCTGTGTTGCAAAATAGCTTTTATTCATGCACAGAGTGTAAATTTAAAGTGGGACCAAGATTCAGCTTGCATTGCCTGAACCAACTTTGTTCTGCGCTGAAAAGCTGTTTTCTGACATTTCAGAGTCTAACTTCAAAAATCATGCAAAACACTTCTAACACCTTCAGATATGTTTCTCTGTGTTGCAAAATAGCTTTTATTCATGCACAGAGTGTAAATTTAAAGTGGGACCAAGATTCAGCTTGCATTGCCTGAACCAACTTTGTTCTGCGCTGAAAAGCTGTTTTCTGACATTTCAGAGTCTAACTTCAAAAATCATGCAAAACACTTCTAACACCTTCAGATATGTTTCTCTGTGTTGCAAAATAGCTTTTATTCATGCACAGAGTGTAAATTTAAAGTGGGACCAAGATTCAGCTTGCATTGCCTGAACCAACTTTGTTCTGCGCTGAAAAGCTGTTTTCTGACATTTCAGAGTCTAACTTCAAAAATCATGCAAAACACTTCTAACACCTTCAGATATGTTTCTCTGTGTTGCAAAATAGCTTTTATTCATGCACAGAGTGTAAATTTAAAGTGGGACCAAGATTCAGCTTGCATTGCCTGAACCAACTTTGTTCTGCGCTTAAAAGCTGTTTTCTGACATTTCAGGGTCTAACTTCAAAAATCATGCAAAACACTTCTAACACCTTCAGATATGTTTCTCTGTGTTGAAAAATAGCTTTTATTCATGCACAGACTGCAAAGTTAAAGTGGGACCAAGATTCAGCTTGCATTGCCTGAACCAACTTTGTTCTGCGCTGAAACGCTGTTTTCTGACATTTCAGGGTCTAACTTCAAAAATCATGCAAAACACTTCTAACACCTTCAGATATGTTTCTCTGTGTTGCAAAATAGCTTTTATTCATGCACAGAGTGTAAATTTAAAGTGGGACCAAGATTCAGCTTGCATTGCCTGAACCAACTTTGTTCTGCGCTGAAAAGCTGTTTTCTGACATTTCAGAGTCTAACTTCAAAAATCATGCAAAACACTTCTAACACCTTCAGATATGTTTCTCTGTGTTGCAAAATAGCTTTTATTCATGCACAGAGTGTAAATTTAAAGTGGGACCAAGATTCAGCTTGCATTGCCTGAACCAACTTTGTTCTGCGCTGAAAAGCTGTTTTCTGACATTTCAGGGTCTAACTTCAAAAATCATGCAAAACACTTCTAACACCTTCAGATATGTTTCTCTGTGTTGCAAAATAGGTTTTATTCATGCACAGACTGCAAAGTTAAAGTGGGACCAAGATTCAGCTTGCATTGCCTGAACCAACTTTGTTCTGCGCTGAAACGCTGTTTTCTGACATTTCAGGGTCTAACTTCAAAAATCATGCAAAACACTTCTAACACCTTCAGATATGTTTCTCTGTGTTGCAAAATAGCTTTTATTCATGCACAGAGTGTAAATTTAAAGTGGGACCAAGATTCAGCTTGCATTGCCTGAACCAACTTTGTTCTGCGCTGAAAAGCTGTTTTCTGACATTTCAGAGTCTAACTTCAAAAATCATGCAAAACACTTCTAACACCTTCAGATATGTTTCTCTGTGTTGCAAAATAGCTTTTATTCATGCACAGAGTGTAAATTTAAAGTGGGACCAAGATTCAGCTTGCATTGCCTGAACCAACTTTGTTCTGCGCTTAAAAGCTGTTTTCTGACATTTCAGGGTCTAACTTCAAAAATCATGCAAAACACTTCTAACACCTTCAGATATGTTTCTCTGTGTTGAAAAATAGCTTTTATTCATGCACAGACTGCAAAGTTAAAGTGGGACCAAGATTCAGCTTGCATTGCCTGAACCAACTTTGTTCTGCGCTGAAACGCTGTTTTCTGACATTTCAGGGTCTAACTTCAAAAATCATGCAAAACACTTCTAACACCTTCAGATATGTTTCTCTGTGTTGCAAAATAGCTTTTATTCATGCACAGAGTGTAAATTTAAAGTGGGACCAAGATTCAGCTTGCATTGCCTGAACCAACTTTGTTCTGCGCTGAAAAGCTGTTTTCTGACATTTCAGAGTCTAACTTCAAAAATCATGCAAAACACTTCTAACACCTTCAGATATGTTTCTCTGTGTTGCAAAATAGCTTTTATTCATGCACAGAGTGTAAATTTAAAGTGGGACCAAGATTCAGCTTGCATTGCCTGAACCAACTTTGTTCTGCGCTGAACAGCTGTTTTCTGACATTTCAGGGTCTATCTTCAAAAATCATGCAAAACACTTCTAACACCTTCAGATATGTTTCTCTGTGTTGCAAAATAGGTTTTATTCATGCACAGACTGCAAAGTTAAAGTGGGACCAAGATTCAGCTTGCATTGCCTGAACCAACTTTGTTCTGCGCTGAAAAGCTGTTTTCTGACATTTCAGAGTCTAACTTCAAAAATCATGCAAAACACTTCTAACACCTTCAGATATGTTTCTCTGTGTTGCAAAATAGCTTTTATTCATGCACAGAGTGTAAATTTAATGTGGGACCAAGATTCAGCTTGCATTGCCTGAACCAACTTTGTTCTGCGCTGAAAAGCTGTTTTCTGACATTTCAGGGTCTAACTTCAAAAATCATGCAAAACACTTCTAACACCTTCAGATATGTTTCTCTGTGTTGAAAAATAGCTTTTATTCATGCACAGACTGCAAAGTTAAAGTGGGACCAAGATTCAGCTTGCATTGCCTGAACCAACTTTGTTCTGCGCTGAAACGCTGTTTTCTGACATTTCAGGGTCTAACTTCAAAAATCATGCAAAACACTTCTAACACCTTCAGATATGTTTCTCTGTGTTGCAAAATAGCTTTTATTCATGCACAGAGTGTAAATTTAAAGTGGGACCAAGATTCAGCTTGCATTGCCTGAACCAACTTTGTTCTGCGCTGAAAAGCTGTTTTCTGACATTTCAGAGTCTAACTTCAAAAATCATGCAAAACACTTCTAACACCTTCAGATATGTTTCTCTGTGTTGCAAAATAGCTTTTATTCATGCACAGAGTGTAAATTTAAAGTGGGACCAAGATTCAGCTTGCATTGCCTGAACCAACTTTGTTCTGCGCTTAAAAGCTGTTTTCTGACATTTCAGGGTCTAACTTCAAAAATCATGCAAAACACTTCTAACACATTCAGATATGTTTCTCTGTGTTGAAAAATAGCTTTTATTCATGCACAGACTGCAAAGTTAAAGTGGGACCAAGATTCAGCTTGCATTGCCTGAACCAACTTTGTTCTGCGCTGAAACGCTGTTTTCTGACATTTCAGGGTCTAACTTCAAAAATCATGCAAAACACTTCTAACACCTTCAGATATGTTTCTCTGTGTTGCAAAATAGCTTTTATTCATGCACAGAGTGTAAATTTAAAGTGGGACCAAGATTCAGCTTGCATTGCCTGAACCAACTTTGTTCTGCGCTGAAAAGCTGTTTTCTGACATTTCAGAGTCTAACTTCAAAAATCATGCAAAACACTTCTAACACCTTCAGATATGTTTCTCTGTGTTGCAAAATAGCTTTTATTCATGCACAGAGTGTAAATTTAAAGTGGGACCAAGATTCAGCTTGCATTGCCTGAACCAACTTTGTTCTGCGCTGAAAAGCTGTTTTCTGACATTTCAGAGTCTAACTTCAAAAATCATGCAAAACACTTCTAACACCTTCAGATATGTTTCTCTGTGTTGCAAAATAGCTTTTATTCATGCACAGACTGCAAAGTTAAAGTGGGACCAAGATTCAGCTTGCATTGCCTGAACCAACTTTGTTCTGCGCTGAAAAGCTGTTTTCTGACATTTCAGAGTCTAACTTCAAAAATCATGCAAAACACTTCTAACACCTTCAGATATGTTTCTCTGTGTTGCAAAATAGCTTTTATTCATGCACAGAGTGTAAATTTAATGTGGGACCAAGATTCAGCTTGCATTGCCTGAACCAACTTTGTTCTGCGCTGAAAAGCTGTTTTCTGACATTTCAGGGTCTAACTTCAAAAATCATGCAAAACACTTCTAACACCTTCAGATATGTTTCTCTGTGTTGAAAAATAGCTTTTATTCATGCACAGACTGCAAATTTAAAGTGGGACCAAGATTCAGCTTGCATTGCCTGAACCAACTTTGTTCTGCGCTGAAACGCTGTTTTCTGACATTTCAGGGTCTAACTTCAAAAATCATGCAAAACACTTCTAACACCTTCAGATATGTTTCTCTGTGTTGCAAAATAGCTTTTATTCATGCACAGAGTGTAAATTTAAAGTGGGACCAAGATTCAGCTTGCATTGCCTGAACCAACTTTGTTCTGCGCTGAAAAGCTGTTTTCTGACATTTCAGGGTCTAACTTCAAAAATCATGCAAAACACTTCTAACACCTTCAGATATGTTTCTCTGTGTTGCAAAATAGGTTTTATTCATGCACAGACTGCAAAGTTAAAGTGGGACCAAGATTCAGCTTGCATTGCCTGAACCAACTTTGTTCTGCGCTGAAAAGCTGTTTTCTGACATTTCAGGGTCTAACTTCAAAAATCATGCAAAACACTTCTAACACCTTCAGATATGTTTCTCTGTGTTGCAAAATAGGTTTTATTCATGCACAGACTGCAAAGTTAAAGTGGGACAGAGATTCAGCTTGCATTGCCTGAACCAACTTTGTTCTGCGCTGAAACGCTGTTTTCTGACATTTCAGGGTCTAACTTCAAAAATCATGCAAAACACTTCTAACACCTTCAGATATGTTTCTCTGTGTTGCAAAATAGCTTTTATTCATGCACAGAGTGTAAATTTAAAGTGGGACCAAGATTCAGCTTGCATTGCCTGAACCAACTTTGTTCTGCGCTGAAAAGCTGTTTTCTGACATTTCAGGGTCTAACTTCAAAAATCATGCAAAACACTTCTAACACCTTCAGATATGTTTCTCTGTGTTGCAAAATAGGTTTTATTCATGCACAGACTGCAAAGTTAAAGTGGGACAGAGATTCAGCTTGCATTGCCTGAACCAAGTTTGTTCTGCGCTGAAACGCTGTTTTCTGACATTTCAGGGTCTAACTTCAAAAATCATGCAAAACACTTCTAACACCTTCAGATATGTTTCTCTGTGTTGCAAAATAGGTTTTATTCATGCACAGACTGCAAAGTTAAAGTGGGACAGAGATTCAGCTTGCATTGCCTGAACCAACTTTGTTCTGCGCTGAAACGCTGTTTTCTGACATTTCAGGGTCTAACTTCAAAAATCATGCAAAACACTTCTAACACCTTCAGATATGTTTCTCTGTGTTGCAAAATAGCTTTTATTCATGCACAGAGTGTAAATTTAAAGTGGGACCAAGATTCAGCTTGCATTGCCTGAACCAACTTTGTTCTGCGCTGAAAAGCTGTTTTCTGACATTTCAGAGTCTAACTTCAAAAATCATGCAAAACACTTCTAACACCTTCAGATATGTTTCTCTGTGTTGCAAAATAGCTTTTATTCATGCACAGAGTGTAAATTTAAAGTGGGACCAAGATTCAGCTTGCATTGCCTGAACCAACTTTGTTCTGCGCTGAAAAGCTGTTTTCTGACATTTCAGGGTCTAACTTCAAAAATCATGCAAAACACTTCTAACACCTTCAGATATGTTTCTCTGTGTTGCAAAATAGGTTTTATTCATGCACAGACTGCAAAGTTAAAGTGGGACCAAGATTCAGCTTGCACTGCCTGAACCAACTTTGTTCTGCGCTGAAACGCTGTTTTCTGACATTTCAGGGTCTAACTTCAAAAATCATGCAAAACACTTCTAACACCTTCAGATATGTTTCTCTGTGTTGCAAAATAGGTTTTATTCATGCACAGACTGCAAAGTTAAAGTGGGACAGAGATTCAGCTTGCATTGCCTGAACCAACTTTGTTCTGCGCTGAAACGCTGTTTTCTGACATTTCAGGGTCTAACTTCAAAAATCATGCAAAACACTTCTAACACCTTCAGATATGTTTCTCTGTGTTGCAAAATAGCTTTTATTCATGCACAGAGTGTAAATTTAAAGTGGGACCAAGATTCAGCTTGCATTGCCTGAACCAACTTTGTTCTGCGCTGAAAAGCTGTTTTCTGACATTTCAGAGTCTAACTTCAAAAATCATGCAAAACACTTCTAACACCTTCAGATATGTTTCTCTGTGTTGCAAAATAGCTTTTATTCATGCACAGAGTGTAAATTTAAAGTGGGACCAAGATTCAGCTTGCATTGCCTGAACCAACTTTGTTCTGCGCTGAAAAGCTGTTTTCTGACATTTCAGGGTCTAACTTCAAAAATCATGCAAAACACTTCTAACACCTTCAGATATGTTTCTCTGTGTTGCAAAATAGGTTTTATTCATGCACAGACTGCAAAGTTAAAGTGGGACCAAGATTCAGCTTGCACTGCCTGAACCAACTTTCTTCTGCGCTGAAACGCTGTTTTCTGACATTTCAGGGTCTAACTTCAAAAATCATGCAAAACACTTCTAACACCTTCAGATATGTTTCTCTGTGTTGCAAAATAGCTTTTATCCATGCACAGAGTGTAAATTTAAAGTGGGACCAAGATTCAGCTTGCATTGCCTGAACCAACTTTGTTCTGCGCTGAAAAGCTGTTTTCTGACATTTCAGGGTCTAACTTCAAAAATCATGCAAAACACTTCTAACACCTTCAGATATGTTTCTCTGTGTTGCAAAATAGGTTTTATTCATGCACAGACTGCAAAGTTAAAGTGGGACAGAGATTCAGCTTGCATTGCCTGAACCAAGTTTGTTCTGCGCTGAAACGCTGTTTTCTGACATTTCAGGGTCTAACTTCAAAAATCATGCAAAACACTTCTAACACCTTCAGATATGTTTCTCTGTGTTGCAAAATAGCTTTTATTCATGCACAGAGTGTAAATTTAAAGTGGGACCAAGATTCAGCTTGCATTGCCTGAACCAACTTTGTTCTGCGCTGAAAAGCTGTTTTCTGACATTTCAGTGTCTAACTTCAAAAATCATGCAAAACACTTCTAACACCTTCAGATATGTTTCTCTGTGTTGCAAAATAGGTTTTATTCATGCACAGACTGCAAAGTTAAAGTGGGACCAAGATTCAGCTTGTATTGCCTGAACCAACTTTGTTCTGCGCTGAAACGCTGTTTTCTGACATTTCAGGGTCTAACTTCAGAAATCATGCAAAACACTTCTAACACCTTCAGATATGTTTCTCTGTGTTGCAAAATAGGTTTTATTCATGCACAGACTGCAAAGTTAAAGTGGGACAGAGATTCAGCTTGCATTGCCTGAACCAACTTTGTTCTGCGCTGAAACGCTGTTTTCTGACATTTCAGGGTCTAACTTCAAAAATCATGCAAAACACTTCTAACACCTTCAGATATGTTTCTCTGTGTTGCAAAATAGCTTTTATTCATGCACAGAGTGTAAATTTAAAGTGGGACCAAGATTCAGCTTGCATTGCCTGAACCAACTTTGTTCTGCGCTGAAAAGCTGTTTTCTGACATTTCAGGGTCTAACTTCAAAAATCATGCAAAACACTTCTAACACCTTCAGATATGTTTCTCTGTGTTGAAAAATAGCTTTTATTCATGCACAGACTGCAAAGTTAAAGTGGGACCAAGATTCAGCTTGCATTGCCTGAACCAACTTTGTTCTGCGCTGAAACGCTGTTTTCTGACATTTCAGGGTCTAACTTCAAAAATCATGCAAAACACTTCTAACACCTTCAGATATGTTTCTCTGTGTTGCAAAATAGCTTTTATTCATGCACAGAGTGTAAATTTAAAGTGGGACCAAGATTCAGCTTGCATTGCCTGAACCAACTTTGTTCTGCGCTGAAAAGCTGTTTTCTGACATTTCAGAGTCTAACTTCAAAAATCATGCAAAACACTTCTAACACCTTCAGATATGTTTCTCTGTGTTGCAAAATAGCTTTTATTCATGCACAGAGTGTAAATTTAAAGTTGGACCAAGATTCAGCTTGCATTGCCTGAACCAACTTTGTTCTGCGCTGAAAAGCTGTTTTCTGACATTTCAGGGTCTAACTTCAAAAATCATGCAAAACACTTCTAACACCTTCAGATATGTTTCTCTGTGTTGCAAAATAGGTTTTATTCATGCACAGACTGCAGAGTTAAAGTGGGACCAAGATTCAGCTTGCATTGCCTGAACCAACTTTGTTCTGCGCTGAAAAGCTGTTTTCTGACATTTCAGAGTCTAACTTCAAAAATCATGCAAAACACTTCTAACACCTTCAGATATGTTTCTCTGTGTTGCAAAATAGCTTTTATTCATGCACAGAGTGTAAATTTAATGTGGGACCAAGATTCAGCTTGCATTGCCTGAACCAACTTTGTTCTGCGCTGAAAAGCTGTTTTCTGACATTTCAGGGTCTAACTTCAAAAATCATGCAAAACACTTCTAACACCTTCAGATATGTTTCTCTGTGTTGCAAAATAGCTTTTATTCATGCACAGAGTGTAAATTTAAAGTGGGACCAAGATTCAGCTTGCATTGCCTGAACCAACTTTGTTCCTCGCTGAAAAGCTGTTTTCTGACATTTCAGGGTCTAACTTCAAAAATCATGCAAAACACTTCTAACACCTTCAGATATGTTTCTCTGTGTTGAAAAATAGCTTTTATTCATGCACAGACTGCAAAGTTAAAGTGGGACCAAGATTCAGCTTGCATTGCCTGAACCAACTTTGTTCTGCGCTGAAACGCTGTTTTCTGACATTTCAGGGTCTAACTTCAAAAATCATGCAAAACACTTCTAACACCTTCAGATATGTTTCTCTGTGTTGCAAAATAGCTTTTATTCATGCACAGAGTGTAAATTTAAAGTGGGACCAAGATTCAGCTTGCATTGCCTGAACCAACTTTGTTCTGCGCTGAAAAGCTGTTTTCTGACATTTCAGAGTCTAATTTCAAAAATCATGCAAAACACTTCTAACACCTTCAGATATGTTTCTCTGTGTTGCAAAATAGCTTTTATTCATGCACAGAGTGTAAATTTAATGTGGGACCAAGATTCAGCTTGCATTGCCTGAACCAACTTTGTTCTGCGCTGAAAAGCTGTTTTCTGACATTTCAGGGTCTAACTTCAAAAATCATGCAAAACACTTCTAACACCTTCAGATATGTTTCTCTGTGTTGAAAAATAGCTTTTATTCATGCACAGAGTGTAAATTTAAAGTGGGACCAAGATTCAGCTTGCATTGCCTGAACCAACTTTGTTCTGCGCTGAAAAGCTGTTTTCTGACATTTCAGGGTCTAACTTCAAAAATCATGCAAAACACTTCTAACACCTTCAGATATGTTTCTCTGTGTTGCAAAATAGCTTTTATTCATGCACAGAGTGTAAATTTAAAGTGGGACCAAGATTCAGCTTGCATTGCCTGAACCAACTTTGTTCTGCGCTGAAACGCTGTTTTCTGACATTTCAGGGTCTAACTTCAAAAATCATGCAAAACACTTCTAACACCTTCAGATATGTTTCTCTGTGTTGCAAAATAGCTTTTATTCATGCACAGAGTGTAAATTTAAAGTGGGACCAAGATTCAGCTTGCATTGCCTGAACCAACTTTGTTCTGCGCTGAAAAGCTGTTTTCTGACATTTCAGAGTCTAACTTCAAAAATCATGCAAAACACTTCTAACACCTTCAGATATGTTTCTCTGTGTTGCAAAATAGCTTTTATTCATGCACAGAGTGTAAATTTAAAGTGGGACCAAGATTCAGCTTGCATTGCCTGAACCAACTTTGTTCTGCGCTGAAAAGCTGTTTTCTGACATTTCAGGGTCTAACTTCAAAAATCATGCAAAACACTTCTAACACCTTCAGATATGTTTCTCTGTGTTGCAAAATAGGTTTTATTCATGCACAGACTGCAAAGTTAAAGTGGGACCAAGATTCAGCTTGCATTGCCTGAACCAACTTTGTTCTGCGCTGAAAAGCTGTTTTCTGACATTTCAGAGTCTAATTTCAAAAATCATGCAAAACACTTCTAACACCTTCAGATATGTTTCTCTGTGTTGCAAAATAGCTTTTATTCATGCACAGAGTGTAAATTTAAAGTGGGACCAAGATTCAGCTTGCATTGCCTGAACCAACTTTGTTCTGCGCTGAAAAGCTGTTTTCTGACATTTCAGAGTCTAACTTCAAAAATCATGCAAAACACTTCTAACACCTTCAGATATGTTTCTCTGTGTTGCAAAATAGCTTTTATTCATGCACAGAGTGTAAATTTAAAGTTGGACCAAGATTCAGCTTGCATTGCCTGAACCAACTTTGTTCTGCGCTGAAAAGCTGTTTTCTGACATTTCAGGGTCTAACTTCAAAAATCATGCAAAACACTTCTAACACCTTCAGATATGTTTCTCTGTGTTGCAAAATAGGTTTTATTCATGCACAGACTGCAGAGTTAAAGTGGGACCAAGATTCAGCTTGCATTGCCTGAACCAACTTTGTTCTGCGCTGAAAAGCTGTTTTCTGACATTTCAGAGTCTAACTTCAAAAATCATGCAAAACACTTCTAACACCTTCAGATATGTTTCTCTGTGTTGCAAAATAGCTTTTATTCATGCACAGAGTGTAAATTTAATGTGGGACCAAGATTCAGCTTGCATTGCCTGAACCAACTTTGTTCTGCGCTGAAAAGCTGTTTTCTGACATTTCAGGGTCTAACTTCAAAAATCATGCAAAACACTTCTAACACCTTCAGATATGTTTCTCTGTGTTGCAAAATAGCTTTTATTCATGCACAGAGTGTAAATTTAAAGTTGGACCAAGATTCAGCTTGCATTGCCTGAACCAACTTTGTTCTGCGCTGAAAAGCTGTTTTCTGACATTTCAGGGTCTAACTTCAAAAATCATGCAAAACACTTCTAACACCTTCAGATATGTTTCTCTGTGTTGCAAAATAGGTTTTATTCATGCACAGACTGCAGAGTTAAAGTGGGACCAAGATTCAGCTTGCATTGCCTGAACCAACTTTGTTCTGCGCTGAAAAGCTGTTTTCTGACATTTCAGAGTCTAACTTCAAAAATCATGCAAAACACTTCTAACACCTTCAGATATGTTTCTCTGTGTTGCAAAATAGCTTTTATTCATGCACAGAGTGTAAATTTAATGTGGGACCAAGATTCAGCTTGCATTGCCTGAACCAACTTTGTTCTGCGCTGAAAAGCTGTTTTCTGACATTTCAGGGTCTAACTTCAAAAATCATGCAAAACACTTCTAACACCTTCAGATATGTTTCTCTGTGTTGCAAAATAGCTTTTATTCATGCACAGAGTGTAAATTTAAAGTGGGACCAAGATTCAGCTTGCATTGCCTGAACCAACTTTGTTCCTCGCTGAAAAGCTGTTTTCTGACATTTCAGGGTCTAACTTCAAAAATCATGCAAAACACTTCTAACACCTTCAGATATGTTTCTCTGTGTTGAAAAAGTGGACCAAGATTCAGCTTGCATTGCCTGAACCAACTTTGTTCTGCGCTGAACGCTGTTTTCTGACATTTCAGGGTCTAACTTCAAAAATCATGCAAAACACTTCTAACACCTTCAGATATGTTTCTCTGTGTTGCAAAATAGCTTTTATTCATGCACAGACTGCAAAGTTAAAGTGGGACCAAGATTCAGCTTGCATTGCCTGAACCAACTTTGTTCTGCGCTGAAACGCTGTTTTCTGACATTTCAGGGTCTAACTTCAAAAATCATGCAAAACACTTCTAACACCTTCAGATATGTTTCTCTGTGGTTGCAAAATAGCTTTTATTCATGCACAGAGTGTAAATTTAAAGTGGGACCAAGATTCAGCTTGCATTGCCTGAACCAACTTTGTTCTGCGCTTAAAAGCTGTTTTTCTGCCAACTTTGTTCTGCGCTTAAAAGCTGTTTTCTGACATTTCAGGGTCTAACTTCAAAAATCATGCAAAACACTTCTAACACCTTCAGATATGTTTCTCTGTGTTGAAAAATAGCTTTTATTCATGCACAGACTGCAAAGTTAAAGTGGGACCAAGATTCAGCTTGCATTGCCTGAACCAACTTTGTTCTGCGCTGAAACGCTGTTTTCTGACATTTCAGGGTCTAACTTCAAAAATCATGCAAAACACTTCTAACACCTTCAGATATGTTTCTCTGTGTTGCAAAATAGCTTTTATTCATGCACAGAGTGTAAATTTAAAGTGGGACCAAGATTCAGCTTGCATTGCCTGAACCAACTTTGTTCTGCGCTGAAAAGCTGTTTTCTGACATTTCAGAGTCTAACTTCAAAAATCATGCAAAACACTTCTAACACCTTCAGATATGTTTCTCTGTGTTGCAAAATAGCTTTTATTCATGCACAGAGTGTAAATTTAAAGTGGGACCAAGATTCAGCTTGCATTGCCTGAACCAACTTTGTTCTGCGCTGAAAAGCTGTTTTCTGACATTTCAGAGTCTAACTTCAAAAATCATGCAAAACACTTCTAACACCTTCAGATATGTTTCTCTGTGTTGCAAAATAGCTTTTATTCATGCACAGACTGCAAAGTTAAAGTGGGACCAAGATTCAGCTTGCATTGCCTGAACCAACTTTGTTCTGCGCTGAAAAGCTGTTTTCTGACATTTCAGAGTCTAACTTCAAAAATCATGCAAAACACTTCTAACACCTTCAGATATGTTTCTCTGTGTTGCAAAATAGCTTTTATTCATGCACAGAGTGTAAATTTAATGTGGGACCAAGATTCAGCTTGCATTGCCTGAACCAACTTTGTTCTGCGCTGAAAAGCTGTTTTCTGACATTTCAGGGTCTAACTTCAAAAATCATGCAAAACACTTCTAACACCTTCAGATATGTTTCTCTGTGTTGAAAAATAGCTTTTATTCATGCACAGACTGCAAAGTTAAAGTGGGACCAAGATTCAGCTTGCATTGCCTGAACCAACTTTGTTCTGCGCTGAAACGCTGTTTTCTGACATTTCAGGGTCTAACTTCAAAAATCATGCAAAACACTTCTAACACCTTCAGATATGTTTCTCTGTGTTGCAAAATAGCTTTTATTCATGCACAGAGTGTAAATTTAAAGTGGGACCAAGATTCAGCTTGCATTGCCTGAACCAACTTTGTTCTGCGCTGAAAAGCTGTTTTCTGACATTTCAGGGTCTAACTTCAAAAATCATGCAAAACACTTCTAACACCTTCAGATATGTTTCTCTGTGTTGCAAAATAGGTTTTATTCATGCACAGACTGCAAAGTTAAAGTGGGACCAAGATTCAGCTTGCACTGCCTGAACCAACTTTGTTCTGCGCTGAAACGCTGTTTTCTGACATTTCAGGGTCTAACTTCAAAAATCATGCAAAACACTTCTAACACCTTCAGATATGTTTCTCTGTGTTGCAAAATAGGTTTTATTCATGCACAGACTGCAAAGTTAAAGTGGGACAGAGATTCAGCTTGCATTGCCTGAACCAACTTTGTTCTGCGCTGAAACGCTGTTTTCTGACATTTCAGGGTCTAACTTCAAAAATCATGCAAAACACTTCTAACACCTTCAGATATGTTTCTCTGTGTTGCAAAATAGCTTTTATTCATGCACAGAGTGTAAATTTAAAGTGGGACCAAGATTCAGCTTGCATTGCCTGAACCAACTTTGTTCTGCGCTGAAAAGCTGTTTTCTGACATTTCAGAGTCTAACTTCAAAAATCATGCAAAACACTTCTAACACCTTCAGATATGTTTCTCTGTGTTGCAAAATAGCTTTTATTCATGCACAGAGTGTAAATTTAAAGTGGGACCAAGATTCAGCTTGCATTGCCTGAACCAACTTTGTTCTGCGCTGAAAAGCTGTTTTCTGACATTTCAGGGTCTAACTTCAAAAATCATGCAAAACACTTCTAACACCTTCAGATATGTTTCTCTGTGTTGCAAAATAGGTTTTATTCATGCACAGACTGCAAAGTTAAAGTGGGACCAAGATTCAGCTTGCACTGCCTGAACCAACTTTGTTCTGCGCTGAAACGCTGTTTTCTGACATTTCAGGGTCTAACTTCAAAAATCATGCAAAACACTTCTAACACCTTCAGATATGTTTCTCTGTGTTGCAAAATAGCTTTTATCCATGCACAGAGTGTAAATTTAAAGTGGGACCAAGATTCAGCTTGCATTGCCTGAACCAACTTTGTTCTGCGCTGAAAAGCTGTTTTCTGACATTTCAGGGTCTAACTTCAAAAATCATGCAAAACACTTCTAACACCTTCAGATATGTTTCTCTGTGTTGCAAAATAGGTTTTATTCATGCACAGACTGCAAAGTTAAAGTGGGACAGAGATTCAGCTTGCATTGCCTGAACCAAGTTTGTTCTGCGCTGAAACGCTGTTTTCTGACATTTCAGGGTCTAACTTCAAAAATCATGCAAAACACTTCTAACACCTTCAGATATGTTTCTCTGTGTTGCAAAATAGCTTTTA